>NW_027397099.1:9735971-9740505 GCF_003265705.2 Callorhinus ursinus
CTCTCCTCCCCTCCCCTCTCCTCTCCTTTCTCTCCTCCCCTCCCCTCTCCTCTCCTTTCTCCCCTCCCCTCCCCTCCCCTCCCATCTCCTCTCCTCCCCCTCTTCCGCTCTCTTCCCTTCCTCTCCCTTCCTCTTTCTTTTCCTTCTCTCTCTCTTTTTCTCCCTCTCTCTGTCTTCTTTTGCTTGAGGTAATTAGGAAATCTGTCTACTGTCTTAATTAGACAGTACAATAACATATTTTTCTAAGTATTAAAAAAAATGACAACTAAGATTCTTATATCCAGTAAACCTGTTTTTCAAAAGGGAGATCAAAATAACACATTCCCATGTAAATGAAACATAGAGAATTAGTAACTGGAAAATCTGGCTTAAAGGAAATACCAAAGAAAGTTCTTTTAGCCTGAAGAAAAAAAGTGATATCAGACAGCAATTTGAGTCAACATCAAGAAGAGAACTCTGGAAAAGGTAATTATATAAATTACTACAAAAGACAGTACAATTATATATTTATTTTTTTTATTCTCAAATGATTTAAACAGTAATTACAGTAAATAATGTGTGTTATACCTATAATTTATGGAACTGTAATACACTGAAGAGTAAAAGCACAAATGAGGTGAGTAGGGAAAAAGTAAAAAGATGTATTGAAATAAGGAAATGAAAACTCAAATTCACATTTAAAAAATTAAGGAAATCAGAAATGGTAAATTAAAACATTAATATAACAAATTCTGTAAATACTTGTTTCCTATTCTTTGCTCAACTTTTTAGAGGGACATAAGTTTATACAAATTAATGATTATACTATCTCTCTATCTACCTACCTATACAACCGTGTATATCATATGGCAATTACCAACATACTCCTAAAGAACCAATCTGTCAAGCAAGCAATCATAAGGAAAATTAGCAAATACTTTGATATGAATGAAAATGAAGATACTATATACCAGTACTTATGGGATGCAGCTAAAACAGTACTTAGGAGGAACTTATACTCTAACCCCCATATTTAAAAAAAATCAAAGTAGTAACAATATTCTACCTTAAGAAACTAGAAAAACAAAAGCAAACACAAAGCAATTATAAAAAAAAGTTAATAATAAAGATCATAGGAAAATAAATTTAAAAGGATTTAAAGATTTTTTTAAATTTATTTTATTTGAGGGAGAGAGAGAGAGCAGGAGCAGGGGAAAGAGGAGAAGCAGACTCCCTGCTGAGCAGGGAGCCCAGTGTGGGGCTCAATCCCAGGACCTAAGATCATGACCTGAGCTGAAGGCAGACACTTAACTGACTGAGCCATCCATGTGCCCCAGTTTAAAAGGATTTACAAAATCATTTGCGAATATCAGTGAAATAAAAAGGTGTTTTTTTGGAAAAGAGTAATAAAATGGATGAAACTTTACTTGAACGGACAAAGGAGAAAAAATACACAAGATTAAAATTATGAAAATCATACCAAAAAAGGGGACATAACTACTAATCTTAGAAAAATGAAAGGATATATGTCACATAAATGAATTTCATGCCTACAAATTAGATAAATTATATGAAGTGGGAAAATTCCTAGAAGAACACTAACTAAACTGACTCAAGAAGAATAAATTCTAAATATGTATGTAAAAGAAATATATTAAATTAGTAATTTAAAACTTTCCACTGAGTAGAGTCCAATACCAGATGGCTTCATTGGGGAATCCAATCAAACTACTAAATAAGATTATTTCTGAATTTACTCTTTGAGGGCAGACTAACCTGATACCCAAAACAGACAAAAATAGCACAAGAAAACAAAACAACAAACCAATGCCTTCTATCAAAATGGATGCAAAACATTTCAACAATATATAAAAGTATTTTACCCCATGACCAGGAGGGATTTATCCCAAGATTCTGTGGCTGATTTAATATCTATAAACCAATTAATATCTAAAAATCAATTAATATAATATATAATATTCAAAGAATAAAAACAAAAACCCTATTAAATGCTCATCTCAATCCAACATCCATTCATGATATGTATACTCAAAAAAACTAGGAAAAATAAGGAAACATTTTAACCTGATAAAAGACTTTAAGGAAAAACACCCCACAGCTAAAATCTTATTCAATGGTGAAAGAATGAATATCATTTCCTAGGATCAGGAACAAGACAAGAATACCTGGTTTCACCACTTTTCTTTTTACATTGTACAGGATATTCTAGGACAATTAAGAAAGAAACATAATTAACATCTAGATTGGAAAGGATTAAATTATCTCTAGTTGTGGATCATATGATGTCTTATATAGAATACTCTAAGGAGTTCACTAACACACACACAAACACAATTAGAACTGGTAAGTAATCCAGGCGCCTGGGTGGCTCAGAAAGTTAAGCATCTGTCTTTGGCTCAGGTTGTGATCCCAGGATCCTGGGATCGAGCCCCGCATCGGGCTCCTGCTGAGTGAGGAGCCTGCTTCTCCCTCTCCCTCTGCCTGCTGATTCCCCTGCTTGTACACTCTCTCTCTGTGTGTCAAAAATAGGTGAAATCTTAAAAAAAAAAGAAAAGAAAAGAACTGATAAGTAATCTAAGATACAGGATACAAGCTCAATATACAAAAATCGGTTGTATTTCTCTACATAAGCAGTGATCAATATGAAGATCAAATGAAGAAAACGATTCCATTTACAATGGCATCTAAAAGAATAAAATATAATACTTGGGAATAAAACTAATAATGAAGGGCTGAAAACTACAAAACATTGCTGAGAAATTAAAGAAGATTTAAATAAATGAAAATATATCACGTTTTCACAGATTGGAAGCCTTAATATTGTTAAAATGGGGACATACCCAAAATTGATCTACAGATTCAATGCAATCTGTATCAAACTCCCATCTGGCTTTTTGGCATAAAGTGACAAACTTATCCCAAAATTCGTATGGAAATATAAGTGATCTAGAAGAGTCAAATTTATCTTGAAAAAGAATATAAACTTGGAGGTCTCATACTTCCTATTTTAAAATTTACAACAAAGCTGCAGTGATCAATATAGTGTTATTCTGGCTTAGGAATAGATATCTACATTAATAAAATAGAATCAACATTCCAACCCCCTCATCTTTCTAGTCAATAATTTTTTTGACAAGAGTGTTTAGACATTTCAATGAAGGCAAGATTCATCTTTTCAACAAATGGTAGAGTGACCACTGGTTATCTATATGTAAAATAATGAAGATGGCCTCTATGGCATGTCATATGCAAAAATTAAATCAAGCAGTAATTTAAGTGTAAGAGCTCAAACTAAAATAGCTATTAGAAGAAAATATTGGAACAAATCTTTGTGATCTCAGATTAGGCATTGGTTCTTAGATGACACCAAAAGCACAATTGGCAAAAGAAAACAGGTAAATTGTTCTGTATCAAAAATAAATATGTTCGTGCTGCAAATGATACCATCAAGAATGTGAAAAGGTAACTGGGAGCAAGATGGCGGAGGAGTAGGAGACCTGGATTTCCTCTGGTCTCAGGAATTCAGCTGAATAGGGATCAAACCATTCTGAACACCTAAGAACTCAACAGGAGATCAAAGAAGAGAGTAGCAACAACTCTCTGAACAGAGAAGCGACCACTTACTGGAAGGGAGGACGTGCGGAGAAGTGAATCCGAGGCGATATTCGGGAGGATAGACAGCGGGGGAGGGGGCCTCCGTCGGCCACTTCTGGCAAGTGATAGAGCCACGGAGCACAAAATCGGAACATTTAGAAGTCGGCTCCGCTGAGGGATGTCGCTCCAGTGGCTAAGCGGGGGGGTGGAACCCTCGCGGGACAGTGTGGTCTCAGGACCCTCGGGGTCACAGAAAGACCGGGGGTGCCTGAATGCGGCAGAGCTCCAGGTATCGGAGCAGGGATGCTGGTTGCAGAGATGGAGCCGAGGCGCGGGCTCTCAGCTCGGGGTTGCCATAAACTGTGATCCGTGGCCTTGTCGAGCCACTGCTCCTCCAGCAGGGACCCAACAAGCGGCAGAGCGGGGGAGACTTCCCTTCCTCCCCAGGGAGGAGCGGCGCGAGAGCGCACCACAGGGATCTGCTGGGTTTGGAGACTCCACACGGGGTCGGGTGCCAGAGATACAAACGCTTGGTCACAGACCGGGTGAGCACGGAGTGCGGCTGGAGACCAGGGAGACGGGAGTGACTGCTTTCTTCTGGGGGTGCACTGAGGAGCGGGGCCCTGGGTTCTCAGCTCCTCCGGGTGGAGATTGGGAGGCCACCATTTTCACCCTGGTCCTCCAAAGCTGTACCAGAGCTTGCAGGGAACAAAAGCTCTTGAGAGCAAACCCGATCAGCTTGCTTAGCCTGGACTGACAAGGGCGGGGCAATTCCGTCCCGGCAAAGACATTTGGGAACCACGGCAACAGGCCCCTCCCCCAGAAGATCAGCATGAACAGCCAGCCAAGACCAAGTTTACCGATCAAGGAGAACGGGAGAACTCCACAGCTAGGGGAATACTGCACATAGAATTCATGGCTTTTTTTTTTTTTACCATGA
>NW_027397099.1:9745505-9877321 GCF_003265705.2 Callorhinus ursinus
TTTTTTCTCTTTCTTTTTTCTTTCTTTCCCTTTCTTTTCCCCTGGTTTCAGGTCTTTTCTGATTTGTATAGAGTATATTTGCTAGGGACGTTGTTAACCTGTTAGCATTTTGTTCTCTCATTCATCTATTCTCCTCTGGACAAAATGACAAGACGAAAAAAATCACCTCAGCAAAAAGAACAAGAGGTTGTACTGTCTGCCAGGGACCTACTCAATACGGACATTAGTACGATGTTAGACCTAGAGTTCAGAATCCTGACTTTAAAGATACTAGCTGGGCTTGAAAAAAGCATGGAGGTTATTAGAGAAACCCTTCCTGGAGAAATAAAAGAACTAAAATCTAACCAAGTCAAAATCAAAAAGGCTATTAATGAGATGCAATCAAAAATGGGGGCGCTAACTATTGGATAAATGAGGCAGAAGAGAGAATCAGCGATATAGAAGACCAAATGATGGAAAATAAAGAAGCTGAGAAAAAGAAACAACTACTGGATCACGAGGGCAGAATTCGAGAGATAAGTGATACCATAAGACAAAACAACATTAGAATAATTGGGATCCCAGAAGAAGAAGAAAGGGGGGGGCAGAAGGTATATTGGAGGAAATTATAGTGGAGAACTTCCTAATGTGGGGAAGGAAACAGGCATCAAAATCCAGGAGGCACAGAGAACCCCTCTCAAAATCAATAAAAATAGGTCAACACCCCGACATCTAATAGTAAAACTTACGAGTCTCAGAGACAAAGAGAAAATCCTGAAAGCAGCTCGGGAGAAGAGATATGTAACCTACAATGGTAGAAATATTAGATTGGCAACAGACCTATCCACAGAGACCTGGCAGGCCAGAAAGGACTGGCATGAGATCTTCAGAGCACTAAACGAGAAAAATATGCAGCCAAGAATACTATATCCAGCTAGGCTGTCACTGAAAATTAAAGGAGAGATAAAAAAACCTTCCAGGACAAACAAAAACAAAAGGAATTTGCAAACACGAAACCAGCCCTCCAAGAAATATTGAAAGGGGTCCTCTAAGCAAAGAGAGAGCCTAAAAGCAGCATAGATCAGAAAGGAACACAGACAATATACAGTAACAATCACCTTACAGGCAATACAATGGCACTAAATTCATAACTTTCAATACTAACCCTGAATGTAAATGGGCTAAATGCCCCAATCAAAAGACACAGGCTATCAGATTGGATTAAAAAACAAGACCCATCAATATGCTGTCTGCAAGAGATTCATTTTAGACCCAAAGACACCCCCACATTGAAAGTGAGGGAGTGGAAAACCATTTACCATGCTGATGGACACCAAAAGAAAGCTGGGGTGGCAATCCTTATATCAGACAAATTAGATTTTAAACCAAAGACTGTAATAAGAGATGAGGAAGGACATTATATCCTACCTAAAGGGTCTATCCAACAAGAAGATCTAACAATTGTAAATATCTATGCCCCGAACATGGGAGCAGCCAATTATATAAGGCAATTAATAACAAAAGCGAAGAAACACATTGACAACAATACAATAATAGTAGGGGACTTAAAAATCCCCCTGACTGAAATGGACAGATCATCTAAGCAAAAGATCAACAAGGAAATAAAGACTTTAAATGACACACTGGACCAAATGGACTTCACAGACATATTCAGAACATTCCATCCCAAAGCACGGAATACACATTTTCTCTAGTGCCCAAGGAACATTCTCCAGAATTGATCACATCCTAGGTCACAAATCAGGTCTCAACGGGTACCTAAAGATTGGGATTATTCCCTGCATATTTTCAGACCACAATGCTTTGAAACTAGAACTCAATCACAAGAGGAAAGCCGGAAAGAACTCAAATACGTGGAGGCTAAGGAGCATCCTACTAAAGAATGAATGGGTCAACCAGGAAATTAAAGAAGAATTAAAAAAATTCATGGAAACCAATGAAAATGAAAACACAACTCTTCAAAATCTTTGGGATACAGCGAAGGCAGTCCTGAAAGTATATAGCAATACAAGCCTTTCTCAAGAAACAAGAAGGTCTCAAATACACAACCTAACCCTACACCTAAAGGAGCTAGAGAAAAAACAGCAAATAAAGTCTAAACCCAGCAGGAGAAGAGAAATAATAAAGATCAGAGCAGAAATCAATGAACTAGAAACCAAAAGAACAGTAGAACAGATCAACGAAACTAGGAGCTGGTTCTTTGAAAGAATTAACAAGATTGATAAACCCCTGGCCAGACTTATCAAAAAGAAAAGGGAAAGGACCCAAATCAACAAAATCATGAATGAAAGAGCAGATCACAACCAACACCAAAGAAATACAAACAATTATAAGAACATATTATGAGCAACTCCATGCCAGCAAATTAGATAACCTAGAAGAAATGGGTGCATTCCTAGAGCTGTATCAACTACCAAAATTGAACCAGGAAGAAATAGAAAACCTGAACAGACCTATAACCACTAAGGAAATTGAAGCGGTCATCAAAAATCTCCCAACAAACAAAAGCCCAGGGCCAGATGGCTTCTCAGGAACATTCTACCAAATATTTAAAGAAGAATTAATACCTCTTCTCCTGAAACTGTTCCAAAAAATAGAAATGGAAGGAAAACTTCCAAACTCATTTTATGAGGCCACCATTCCCTTGACCCCAAAACCAGACAAAGACCCCATCAAAAAGGAGAATTACAGACCAATATCCTTGATGAACATGGATGCAAAAATTCTCACCAAAATATTAGTCAATAGGATCCAACAGTACGTTAAAAGGATTATTCACCATGATCAAGTGGGATTTTTCCCTGGGCTGCAAGGTTGTTTCAACATCCGCAAATCTATCAACGTGATACAATACATTAACAAAGAAAGAACAAGAATCATATGATCCTCTCAATAGATGCAGAAAAAGCATCTGACAAAGTACAGCATCCTTTCTTGACCAAAAATCTTCAGAGGGTAGGGATAGAGGGTACATACCTCAATATCATAAAAGCCATCTACGAAAAACCTACAGCAAATATCATTCTCAATCGGGAAAAGCTGAGAGCTTTCCCCTAAGGTCAGGAACGCGGCAGGGATGTCCACTCTCACCACTGCTATTCAACATAGTATTAGAAGTCCTAGCCACAGCAATCAGACAACAGATAGAAATCAACGCATCCAAGTCGGCAAAGAGGAAGTCAAACTCTCACTCTTTGCAGATGATATGATACTTTATGGGGAAAACCCAAAAGACTCCACCCCAAAACTGCTAGAACTCATACAGGAATTCAGTCAAGTAGCAGGATATAGAATCAATGCACAGAAATCAGTGGCATTCCTATACACCAACAACAAGACAGAGGAGAGACAAATCAAGGAATCGATCCCATTTACAATTGCACCCAAAACCATAAGAGACCTAGGAATAAATTTAACCAAAGAGGCAAAGGATCTGTACTCAGAAAACTATAAAATACTCATGAAAGAAATTGAAGAAGACACAAAGAAATGGAAAAACGTTCCATGCTCATGGATTGGAAGAACAAACATTGTGAAGATGTCAATGCTACCTAGAGCAATCTACACATTCAATGCAATCCCCATCAAAATACCATCCACTTTTTTCAAAGAAATGGAACAAATAATCCTAAAATGTGTATGGAACCAGAAGAGACCCCGAATAGCCAGAGGAATATTGAAAAAGAAAAGCAAAGCTGGCGGCATCACAATTCCAGACTTCCAGCTCTATTACAAAGCTGTCATCATCAAGACAGTATGGTACTGGCACAAAAACAGGCACATAGATCAGTGGAACAGAATAGAGAGCCCAGAAATGGACCCTCAACTCTATGGTCAACTCGTCTTCGACAAAGCAGGAAAGAATGTCCAATGGAAAAAAGACAGTCTCTTCCACAAATGGTGTTGGGAAAAGTGGACAGCCACATGCAGAAGAATGAAACTGGACCATTTCCTTACACCACACACAAAAATAGACTCCAAATGGTTGAAAGACCTAAACCTGAGACAGGAGTCCATCAAAATCCTAAAGGAGAACACAGGCAGCAACCTCTTCAACCTCAGCCACAGCAACTTCTTCCTAGGAACATCGCCAAAGGCAAGGGAAGCCAGGGCAAAATGAATTATTGGGATTTCATCAAGATAAAAAGCTTTTTCACAGCAAAAGAAACAGTCCACAAAACCAAAAGACAACCGACAGAATGGGAGAAAATATTTGCAAATGACATATCAGATAAAGGGCTAGTATCCAAAATCTATAAAGAACTTCTCAAACTCAACACCCAAAGAACAAATAATCCAATCAAGAAATGGGCAGAAGACATGAACAGACATTTTTCCAAAGAAGACAGACAAATGGCCAACAGACACATGAAAAAGTGCTCAACATCGCTCGGCATCAGGGAAATCCAAATCAAAACCTCCATGAGATACCACCTCACACCAGTCAGAATGGCTAAAATTAACAAGTCAGGAAACGACAGATGTTGGCGGGGATGCGCAGAAAGGGGAACCCTCCTACACTGTTGGTGGGAATGCAAGCTGGTGCAGCCTCTCTGGAAGACAGTACGGAGGTTCCTCAAACAGTTGAAAATAGAGTTACCGTACAATCCAGCAATTGCACTACTGGGTATTTACCACAAAGATACAAATGTAGGGATCCAAAGGGGTACGTGCACCAGTGTTTATAGCAGCAAAGTCCACAATAGCCAAACCGTGGAAAGAGCCAAGATGTCCATCGAGTGATGAATGGATAAAGAAGATGTGGTATATATACACAATGGAATATTATGCAGCCATCAAAAGGAATGAGATCTTGCCATTTGCAACGACGTGGATGGAATTAGAGGGTGTTATGCTGGGTGAAAGAAGTCAATCAGGGCGCCTGCGTGGCTCAGTTGGTTAAGCGACTGCCTTCGGCTCAGGTCATGATCCAGGGGTCCCTGGATCGAGTCCCACATCAGGCTCCCTGCTCGGCAGAGAGTCTGCTTCTCCCTCTGACCCTCCCCCCTCTCATGTGCTCTCTCTCTCTCTCTCATTCTCTCTGTCTCAAATAAATAAATAAATAAATAAATAAATAAATAAATAAATAAATAAAATTAAAAAAAAAAAGAAGTCAATCAGAGAAAGACATGTATCGTATGACCTCATTGATATGAGGAATTCTTGATCTCAGGAAACAAACTGAGGGTTGCTGGAGTGGTGAGGGGTGGGAGGGATGGGGTGGCTGGGTGATAGACATTGGGGAGGGTATGTGCTCTGGTGAGTGCTGTGAATTGTGCAAGAGTGTTGAATCACCGATCTGTACCTCTAAAACAAATAATGCAACGTATGTTAAGAAAAAAAAAAGAAGCAGATAGCAGGAGGGGAAGAATTAAGGGGAGTAAGTTGGAGGGCCAGACGAACCATGAGAGATGATGGACTCTGAAAAACAAACTGAAGGTTCTAGAGGGGAGGAGGGTGGGGCGGTGGGTTAGCCTGGTGATGGGTATTAAAGAGGGCACATTCTGCATGGAGCAGTGGGTGTTATGCACAATGAATCATGGAACACTACATCAAGAACTAATGATGTAATGTATGGTGATTAACATAACAATAAGAAATGATTTAAAAAAAGGTAAAAAAAAGAATGTGAAAAGGTAACTTAAAGAATGAGAGAACATATTTGCAAATCATATATCTGACAAGGCTCTTGTATACAGTATATATAAATATGTGTTACAACAAAAAAAAAGATACATAACCAAGTTAAAAATAAGCAAGTGTTTAAGACAGACATTTCTCCAAAGAAGATACATAATGTCTAATAAACACATGGAAAGATGTTTAATATTATTAGTCATTTAGGAACACAAATCAAAACCTTAGTGAGATATCACTCCATACTCACTAGGATCGATAAAATAGAAACAGACAAAATAGATGTTGACTATGATGAGAAGAATATGAACCCACAAGCATTGCTGGTGGGAATGTAAAATGGTGCCAATTTGGAAAACATTTTGCCAGTTTCACAAAATGTTAATTATACAGTTATTACACAACCCAGCAGATCCACTCCTAGGTATAATACCCAAGTGAAACAAAAGTGTGTGTCTACCAAAAAAAAAAAAATGCACACAAAGTTTTAAAAAAGTATTATCCAAGAGGTAGAAATAATTCAAATACCTACCAACTGATAAATGGATAAATAACATGTGGTGTTTTCACACAATGGGATATTACTCAGCCATAAATCGGAATGAAGTATTGATACATATTATACCACAGATAAAGCTTGGAAGTGTTTTGTTAAATGAAAGAACACAACCACATATTATGTTATTATGTTGAGAATAGGCAAATCCATACAGACAAGAAGTAGACTTGTATTTTTCTAAGACTGGGGGTAAGAGGATAAGGAAGATAGTCCCTAATATTTTTTAAATTTATTTTTTGCCAGTAATAGAAATGTTTTAAAATTGGATATGGATATGGCTGTGTTTGCAGACTTAAATTTGGTTTATTTCTGTTATGTGAACTACATTTCATTAAAAATGGAGTGGAAGAAAAAGAAAGAAAGCCTTAGCTATTTGTAAATATTCTCAAGTAATGATTCAAGTAGTATGCGTGCTTTATTAAGCCACAAACATAAAAGGGACATGACAAGGCAGTACATATTACATATTTAACCTCTCATTGGCCCTCTTCTGTGTGGGTAGCATATGTGATGGATATCTCCCTCAAAATTCTGGGGCCAAGTAAAAGTGTATAAATATGGCTTAATCTCCTGTGACTGTCATCTGTTTTTATATTCCTAGCTAATGAATTGCAAACTTTGTCCAAAGTTAATATGGGTGTGTGTGTGTAATTTTCCCCACCCCAACTGTCTAGTCACCAATTATAAAATAAATTTTCTAAAACATCAGCCTAATTTCACATACCTGTAACCTTTGAATTTAGGAAAGTAGAAGTCCATCATGTGCTATTACTTATAGTGTGTTCATATAGACCTCTGTGGCTGTATTTTATAAAAAATGTAACCTATAGCTCATTTATGAAAGACAGTGGACATGAATAAGAAGAGAAGTGTACAAGGAATGTGCACAGAACAAGAATGCCTACTTTGCTACTTCTTGTAGCTACTTGGGGCAAAATCTTTTACCTTGACATATTGCATACCACCACCTGGAGAAAACTATTTTATCATATTGGAAGCATTTTTTTAAGAAAGTATTTACAGAAAGGCTAAATGAGCTTTCTCCATCCTTTGATAGGGAGACTTCAAAATTGATGTTATCAAACCTTTGGAGCTGCAAATGTGTATAATGTGGACTGGGTAAATCTCAAATATCAAGTCAATTAAATCTCAGAAGACACTTGCACAGCTAAACTTAAAATTTCCATCTCTTCCTTATCTAAGATCAACTTACTTCACAGGAATTCAGTAATGAATACAACAATGGATAGTATGTCATTTATGAAGAAAATACATTACTATCCTAGAATAACCTCTAGCAGAATTAATTGAATTGTAGGAGTCTCAGTGAAAATGGGCTTTTTGTTCTGCCTCTTCCATTTCTCTAAACATGACCCTAGCTTCCTGATTCTTTGATGGTCCATATTTTACTTTGGTCCCATGATATTTGATATAAGTATCCGGAATAGTGTAAAATTTCCTTGATGGTACCTGAATCCTCCATACTTTAGGGAAGAGTATTAGGGCTGAAAAGCCCCTGCTCTCTGCTTCCATAACTTTCCCTTTCTCAGTTACAGCTCTTATCACAAGATATTGGCACTGTCTGTTTACTTCTTATTTTCTCTACTGTTTTTGAAGCCATGAGGGGAAAGGGCAATGTGTATCTTCCAAAATTCTGATCATTAGTAACTAACACAATTAGGGGGAAAAAGTAGATATTCAAATTTAAATATGAATGAATTAATGGGTGAATAAACAAATTAATTGAAAGCATGAGATATTTAAATTTTTATAGGCTTGATACTAGAGGAAACATTTTAGGTCACCCAGTCAAGGTCTCTAAAGAAAAAAATGGCATTTCATTGTTTTTAGTCAGTGAACCACACTACTGGATAAAGGCCAAGAAGTTAAACTACCATAGGGCAGTTCTTACTGTTTTTCTTTATAGTGAACCAAATCTCTCCTTCTTTTAAATTTGCTTTCCTTAGAAGCAGGACAAATCTTGTCCAACATCTCTTTCCCATTAAATTGTAGCTATTGGGAATGCCAACATGGAGATTTTATCTTTATGTACTGGATAGTTCAAGTTTCTTCAACTTTCATTCCTCTGATGTTTCAATACCAATTGTGAATCATTCACAAAAAAATTTATTGGAAATCTATAAAAGAGCTAGGCATCAGGCCAGACAATCATCCTGCTTATCCTCTGTTCCTGTTCTAATTAAAACAGGAAGCTAAGAATATTAAAATTTATTACATAATTTATTTTCTTGAGATAAGTGGCAAAGGAGAACTCTAGGAAGGGATAAAATATCATATTTTCAGTGAGAAAATAATTTATGGCATTATAATTCCAGATTAGATATTTCTTGAATGTCAAGTTTTTCTTACTCTTGTAGAAAGTTTGTTTATTCCTATGGCTGAGAATAATGTTTGGTTGTTATTTAAACTACCACACACATACACACACACACACACACACACACACAGTATTTCCTGTGTTTTAAATATGATAAAACTATTTTAGATAATAACCAAATATATTCAGACAGCTTACCTTGATGTATAATCTTTTTTTAAAAATCTCAATTTAGCCCTTTTGATACACTTGCTTTACCACAATTCATTCTAAGGAATGAGGGTTCAGTTTTCCTTCCAATAGACATTAAAGGCAGTGTTTCACCTAAATTCTTCAAGAATTATCTAGGTCACATTCACAGTTTTTAACTGGCATGGTAAAAACCTTTCTTCCTTTCCCAGATGACAGAGGCTATGTAAGTGTGTAGGAAGATGGATAGGAAATCATGGTTTCTCAGTCTTATTCTCACATTTTCCTCAGTCCCAGGAGTAATTTTTCAGCTTTTCAGATTCACAAACTTAATTTCACTGGTTTACAATGTAAGAGGGCTGTAGCCTTGGTGAATTGATTCATGCTCTTCTAAAACACAAGAGACTGCTACAGAAGCCACAATACCAAGACATTAATTTATATTTTTAAAAGTTCCTAATGGAAGAAACACTAATGCCTGTTCATCAGAAACATCTGCCCTCAGGAGAAAAAAAAAAAAAGAAGAAGAAGAAGAAGAATCTACAGTTATTTTGTTCCTCCAACAAATAGAACTTGAAGTGCATTGTTGATACATATTGACTTTCAGAGGAGACCGTAAATGCAGTGGTATCAACATTTTTTACTCAGCCACAGCACAAAACTCCCCATCAAACACTTTCTTATCTTGACCAAATAATTATAAACTCATTGGAAGCATCAGTCCCTGTTCTGTAATGCCTTACCTCATCCAATGTCACTGTCCTGGGACTCCTCAAAATTATCTCTGCCCAGTTTTTTTAGACAAACCTAATCAGGATAATGTTGAGAACTATACATTTAATCTGATCTCCAGTGAGGATTAGGAATGATTTTGCAGACATAGATCTTATCTCATGCCCAGTTGAGACCTTAGGTACCTGGTTGAGTGGCCACAGATGTCCTCCTTTTAGTTACCTTAATGACTTACTATTGCATTCTAATGAGTAATAGGCATATATTTTGGATATACCAAGAATACTGTAAATTCTACATCCCTTTAACTTGAACACAAGTTCCTTTTCCCCAAACCAGATTTATCAGCTGCAGCACTTACCTCAGTAAATGGAAAGTCTATGCATACAATTATTCAAGGTAGTGTAACATAAAATGCCTTGATATGCAATCTTGGAGTACATAAATAGGATATATTATTTATTTAATCCAATTACAATGATTTTATGTCCCTACCAACACATAGTGTCATAAAACCTAGTCTTTTTTGGGGGCACTTGCTCACCAAATATTTCCATAAATCCCAAGATATCTGTGGGTGAAAATGGTTATTTCTTTTAGCTTCTGGAAGAAATATATAGTCATTTGCTTCCAGCCCTACCAGTGAAATTGTTTCAAGAGTTGCCCTCACACTGAAAGATTTTTGTAAAAAAAAATAATAAAAATAAATAAATAAAATAAATCACTTAAAAACAGAACACCAAAGAAGGATAAAACACAACAACAACAACAACAACAACAAAAACACATGACACATATAGAAACAAAAATAAAAGTAAAATTATATCCAGGTGTATCAGTAATGACAATAAAAGGGTCAAACCATAAAAAAAAAACAAAATACAATGGAATAAAATTAGAAATCAATAACAGATGGAAATTTGAGAAACTCACAAATATGTAAAAATTAAACAATATACTCTTAAGCAATGGGTCAGAGAGGAAATCGCAAGACAAGATGGAAAATATCTTGAGAGAAATAAGATGAAACGTAACATTATAGGATGCAGCAAAAGCAAATCTTAGCTGTGAATGCCTATATTAAATTAAAAGAAAAAAGAAAGAAAGAAAAATCTAAGCATCAGAAACCCCCTAGAAGACTAGAAAAATATAACAAATCCAAAGCCAACAAAGGGAAGGGAATAATAAAATTAGAGTGGAAATTAATGAAAGAGAAAACAGAAAAAATAATAGCGAAAAGTCAATGAAACCAAGTTGTTTTTTCCTTTGAAAAACTGAATAAAACTGACAAGTTTTTCAGTAGATTGATCAAGAAAAAAAATACAAGGCTCAACTTATTAAAATCAGAATAAAAAGAGTAGGTAATACTACATTAGAGTACTAAAAGGATAAAAATAAGTACTATGAACAATAGTACACTAATAAAATAGGCATTTAGATGAAATGGACTATTTCCTAGAAAGACACAAACTACCAAAACTGATTCAAGAAAAAGGGAAAATCTGAATAGACCTATAAAAAATAAAGAGATTGAATTAATAATGTTAAAACTACCCTCCAAAGACACATTCTCTACAAAACATTAGCAATAAAATCCGGCAACATATAGCAAGTTTTATATAACATGACCAAGTGGGAGGACACCTGCGTGGCTCAGTTGGTTAAGCGTCTGCCTTTGACTCAGGTCATGATCCCAGCGTCCTGGGATTGAGCCCCACATTGGGCTCCCTACTCAGCGGGGAGCCTGCTTCTCCTTCTCCCTCTGCCCCTCCCCCTGCTTGTGCTCACTCTTTTTCTCTCTCCCTCAAATAAATAAATAAAATCTTTAAAAAAAACAAAACAAACCATGACCAAGTGGAATTTATCCCATAAATGCAATATTGCTTTAACATCCATAAATCAACAAAATATCACGGCATATTAATATAATAAAAAAAAGAAAACAGAACAAAACAAATAACAAAACAGACAAAACATGATCATATCCATAGATGCAGGAAAAGCATTTATAAAAACCCAACACTCTTTCTGGATAAAAACACTGAACAATCTATGTATAAAAAGGACTTAACTTGATAAAGAGCATCTGTGCTCTTTTTCACAAGGATGTCTGTTTTCACGACTTCTATTCAACATTATACTAGAGGTTGTAGCAACATCAATTAGCCAAGAAAATGAAATAAAAATTATTTATATTAGAAAGAAAAAGAAGTAATACTCTATCCCAAGATAATGTGATCTTTACATTGAAATTCCAAAGTAATCAATTTAAAAAATCTATTAAAATTATTTTTTTAATTTTTTTATTGTTATGTTAATCACCATATATTACATCATTAGTTTTTGATGCAGTGTTCCATGATTCATTGTTTGTTCATAACACCCAGTGCTCCATGCAGAACATGCCCTCCTCAATGCCCATCACCAGGCTCACCCATTAAACAAGTTCTGGAAGCTGCAGGATACAAGATCAAAATGCAAAAATAAGTTGTATTTTTATACACTTGCAATAAACAATCCAAAAATTAAATTTAAAAAACTATTAATTTTCAACATCTAAAGGAATACAATACCTGAGAATAAATTTAACAAAAGAAGTTGAAAACTCATACTATGAAAATTATTTTTTTAAGAAATTAAATAGCTAATAAAGAGACATTTTATGTTCATAAATTAGAAGGCTTAGTATTGTAAAGAAAGAAATGCATATCAAATTGATCTACATATTCAGTGCAATCCCTATTACAATACCAGCTAGTTTATTTGTAAATTTACAGGCTGATCCTGAATTCACATGGAAACTCAAGGAACCCAGAATAGCCAAAACAATCTGGAAAAACAAGAATGGAGAATTTATCCTTCCTGATTTAAAAACTTACTACAAAATAATAGTAATTAAGATAGTGTAGTACTAGCATAAAGGTAGACATATAAATGAATAAGATAGAATTGAGATAAAGAAATAAAATATATCTATGGTCAACCGACTTTCAACAAAATGCCAAGACCATTCAACTGGGAAAGAATAGTTTGTCAACAAATAATTCAACTGTATATCCTCATGCAAAAGAATGAAGGTGACTCATACATCACACCAAACACAAAAATTAACTAAAAGTGCATCATTGACTTAAATGTAAGAGCTAATTCTGTAAAACTCTTAGTAAAAAAGGTAAGGATAATCTCTGTAACCTTATATATGACACCAAAAGCCGGGGAGGGTGGGGGGCGGCGGGGTGGCATTGGACTTCATCACAATGAAACACTCTTGTGCTTTAAAGGATGCCATGAATGGTGTGAAAACATATATAGAGAAAATTTTGAAAATCATATATGATAAGGTATTAACATCCATGATATAAAAAAAACTGCTGGAACTTGGTAGCAAGAAAACAAACAACCCAACTTAAAAAAAAAAAATGGGCAAAGAACTCCAATAAACATTTCTCTAAAGAAAATATATAAATAGCCAAAAGTGCATGGGAAAATCATGAACATCAGTAATCATTAAGGAAATGGAAATCAAAATCACTATGAGATACCACTTTACATTATTAGGATGGCTTTTATTTTAAAACAAAACAAAACAAAGCAAAACACAAAATAAGTGGTGGTAAGGATGTGGAGAAATCAAAACCCCCAGACACAGCTGTTGGATATATAATGGTACCGTTGCTTTGGAAAACAGTCTCTTAGTTGCTCAAAAAGTTAAGCACAGACTTATTTCACTCAGCAATTCTAGGTATACCAATTATACCAGTTATATACCGAACAGAAATGAAAGTAAATGTACAAACAAAACTTGTACATAGATGTTCATAGCAGTATTACTAGTAACAGTTTAAAGGTAGATACAAACCAAATGTATACCAACAGATGAGTGGATAAATAATATGTTGCATACCCATACAATAGAATATTATTCAACCATAAACTGAAGTACTTATATATGTTACAAAATGGGAAAATTTTGAAAACATTATGCTAAGTGAAAGGAAGCAATCATAAATGACCACATATTACATTATTTTATTTATATGACATTCCAAATAGGAAAATCAATATACAGAGAAAGTAGATTAGTGGTTGTCTAGACCCAGGTCAGAGAGGGAGATAAGAAGGTGACAACTAAAAAGTACAGTATTTCTTTTTTGGGTGATAAAATTATTCTAAAATTATATCTGAAACATTTTGCAAAATATATATATATATATATATATATATATACATATATATGAATTCATTATCCCAATTGCCTAGCACAATGAATTCAAGAACAAGTTTATAATAGACACCTCCAGTACTTATCACTTATGTCATACTGAGTAATAGTTCAACCACTGAGGGAGACCTTATTTTGTTAACCGGAAACTCTATTCCATAGTCCTGTCTCCCTGTTAGCTGGCCTTGGATTATGCTTTAATTCCCATTTTGGATGATTTAACCAAGTAACACGCATTTGGTCTCACATGTCCTTCAAGAGGAAGGAATCATTAAGTAAGGTCACATCTAAGACACAGAACAAACACCAAAACAAACCAAACCAAACCAAGCAAACACACACAAGAAAACCAGTCTTGTGCCAAAGCCAAGAGGATTAATAGAGGTTCTCAAGGTTTCTTGTTCCTAAGTTTCTACCCTCATCTGACATACATTCCTCACTATACAAAAAAAAAAAAAAAAACTATATTTCTAATGTCCATGCTGGCAATGTTTACTGTTATGTTTAGCAGTTTCTTTGGTGCATTGTACAGTATGATGAGCCTGTAAGTCACCCTCTAAATTTAGGGTTTCATGGTAAAGTACATTTTGAAAATAACATGTTTGGATAATCTTAACATATATTTATACATTAAAATTTCTGCAAATTTATGAAAGTCAGAGTTCAGTTTAACTCTGAGTAATGGTCTCCCAAATAGAATTGACTAGAAAATATTCCATTATTTCTTTCTTATTTTCACTAATAAGTGGAGAAATTGGTATTCTACAGGACACACATTGGGAAATGCTGTGTGGGTTCCTACATTATAAAATTTTTCATGTAGCCAGATTCAAAATGAACTTACTGACAACTGATTTAACTGCAAATGAGCAAGATGAACTACGATCTTATGAAATCAAATACCTCTCTTACAATATTCAGATAGACCTGCTGAATCAATTTGAAAAAGATTGTAATTTCCCAATGATGAAAACTCAGTCTGATGTGCTTCAGTGTTCTAGATGGTAGTCTGTGTATTGGCATTCTTAACCTTTCATTGGCTCTACATGTACGGGCATGGTATCAGCTATGCTGGTATTCTTTGGTTGTCTCAAGTCAACTCAGACTGGTTGTACAAATCCCTTCATTTTCTCTGCAAAATATTGATAGAACACTTTTCAAGTAAGGCATTACCGATCTATGCATGTTTACATTTATTTTGTGGCTGGCAAGAATATTTAACCCTAAACTATTTATGCTACGTTAATAATCTCACCCTGAACACAAAGGAAAAGACATAAATAAAATATTAAATAGGCCATATTCATGTGGCTTTAAGGCAAACGAAAGGTAAACATTTCCACACTGCCCAAATAGGGAGAGTTACAGGGGAAAATATTCCGGTAATATGTTGCTTCTAGACTGCCAATTAGTATTGTGTTAAAATGGCTACAACCATCTGGCAATTTCAGGATGTTGGAGATAAAGTTGTCATTAAATTTAACCACATGAGGTCCAAACAGAATTTTTAGTTTTCCTATAGATATTTCAGCTTCACTATCATTCATATGTCCATTTATTTACTTAATCATCAATGCACTAGTTGCAAATCATTGACTTTTGCTAAGGAAGGAAGAGTGCTAAGTAGGGGTTATATGATTACTGACGTCAAGAGATTATATTCTTAAGAGAAAAAAATATTTACCCAAATAATTATAAAACAAAGAAAGTTATAAATTTTATAATTTGGGGAAATGAAATAAATATTAAATGCCTCCTGTGTGTGGGCAGTATGCCATACCTCATAATTAGAGGTAAGAATATTGATTTCCTAAAACTGCCAAGGGACCCCTAGGCTAAGAATGACAATCTTTATTAAGAAAAGAATTTTAGGGTTGCCTGGGTGACTCAGTTGGTTAAGTGTCTGCCTTTGGCTGAGGTCATGATCCCAGGGTCCTGGGATCGATCCCCCTGTTGGGCTCCTTGCTCAGTGGAGAGCCTGCTTCTCTCTCTGTCCCTCCCCCCCACCAACTCGTGCTCTTTCTCTGGTGCTCTCTCTCTCTCTCTCAAATAAATTTTAAAAGTTTTTTTAAAAAAATATTATAGCTCCAAATGTGGTTACATTCGGAGGTAGTGGGAGTTCAGGACTTCAGTATATGAATGGGAATGAGGGACACAATCCAGCCAATAACATTAAGTTTACTTTTTTTCTCAAGTCGAAGATGGAAACTCTAAAACTCAAAGTGGATAACCAAGTTACCATTGGAGAGTAATATGTCTTATGCTCCAAAACTCTTAATATCAATGATAATAGCATTTTCAAGAAGCCACCATGTTTCATGTTCTGTGTTAGGAATTTACATGTAGTTATTCATTTGGTACTCACAACAGTGCTATGAGATAGGCATTGACAATTGTACTATTTTGGAGCCAAGAAAAAAAAATGAGTCTTAGATTAAGATACCGACTCAATGTCACATAGTCAGTAAGCACCAGAGCCTTGCTCTAAATCTTTTGTGCTCCAAATTCATCCTTTCTTTTGTGGAACTTGATAGTTTCAAATATTCTGACTCATAAAAAAAATCAGCATGTGTTATAATATTTGACTTTATAAATAAGACTCAATATGAATGAAATTAGTATGTTTGGGAGTTAGGAAAACAAACATAAAAGGTTACTTATTGAACACACTGGCATCCAAACAAGGGCCCAGGATTAAACCTCCAGAATTAGAGGGGGAAAAAAATCAGTATTTAAATAGACTATCTTTTGAAACTGAAAAAAAATAGATATACATTTAAAATATGCCATGATCTTTTTGCATTACAATCTGTTTGAGGAGTCAGCATGTTATAGTAATACTACTTTCATTTGATTAACATTTCATTGATAATAAAAAGAGCCCCTTACATCCTTAGAAAAATCCAAAATATCTCTGAGGATGCAAACTCAGTGAATTGTGATTTAGAGACAAAAGGAATAGGAATGAGACTGGCACTTCTATCTAATGGGCAAAGATGTAAATGAGCAGTGGTAAATCAAAGGGAAAAAATGAGCACTTGATTTTGAACACTGCCAGGTTGAATAAGAATGAGCCAGTCCATCTGTCTGAGTTGGTGGAAATGTGCGACCTCTGGAAGAGGTGGAGAGGGATCCTTTAAGATGAGAAATGAAAATGTCACCAAAATTTTGAGAAAATACTACTTCCCAGGAGCAGATTAATGAAGCAGAAGCATAGCTCCAACTGTCAGCAGCTGAATTATTAAAAGAGGAAAAGCAGAATCTGTGGACAGGTGCAGGCTTGTCCAGAAATTGAAAAATCTTAAACCAAATTTCCAAGTGAATCACAGGGAGTTTCATTTGACTTTTATCTGAACACTTTAATGGTTCATTTGCTCTAGATTTTAACATTTTTAAGAGTTCGTGTTTTTCATACATCTATACCCATTCTTTTGCAAAGAGGAATAGTCACAAATCCACATCAAGAATTGCAGATGGGAAAGTGGGAAAAGAAGGCAAATTGGTATTATGTTAGTGTACTCATCATATATGTGCTTCCAGTTAGATATCCCAAATGCAAGCTTACCTTTGAAAGAGTTTTGTAGCAGGTGAACCAGAATAATGGATTAAAACTTGCACTTTTGGTCAATAGAACTAGGTTTAAATACTCTCTGTAAAAATATTTCATGTGTGACCATGAGCAAGTTCATCTAAAATCTTTAACTCAGATTTTCACTTGAAAATACCTCTTGACTAGGGTATATTGTGAAGATTAAAATAAATAAAATATATAGCATGCATCTGTCTCCTTTTCTCTGTAAACTCTGCTCTTCCAGCTTTACTCTGGTTTGGATTTTGCCTCCCAGAACTCATGTTAAAGGCAGAGCTTGACTTCTCTATATCATTTTCCTTGGCTACAGAAGAAACTATTTGAGATCCATAGTTAGGGAAGGGTCAAACTCATGCATGATAGTTTGCCACCTTGAATATAAAAATGAACAATTTGTCCAACTATGGGCAGAATATCAGGACCACTCACAGAGGCTTTCCTTTCTTAAGTAATGATAAACATGTAGAATCTACAATATCATTAATCATTTGGATGCCAGAATTCAGAAATTGTGCCTATAATGTACAGCCATTAATTGCCCTAATTCAAGAATCTAAAACAAATTTAGTATAAACACATTGATTTCTGTGGTTGAGAAATTCATAAACTTTTCAGTGAGTCCTTTTTATCTAGGAATAATGCAGGTTTAGCTACAAATTCACATATGTACTTTTATTTTTGTAAGTATGTAGATTAAATATTTTATCAGGTATTACTGTAGTAACTGTCTAAACGCCTTTGCTATAATCTCCTATTTGTTATTTATAACAACACATGTATACATATAATAGAATACATGTGTATAAGCGTGTGTGTGCATAATTTATATTATTTTGCTTATAAATTAAAGAAGAGATTCATAATTACTATGGTGGATGCTGTCATGCACTGCACAGTCTCTGTTTAGGAGTGAAATGCTCTTTCTTCCACCTGATGGAAGTCCTGCCAAGATGAGCCTTGGCCTTCAGTTGTCAGTCCTTCTTGTGACTCTCTCAGCTGAAGAATGTGACAATATCCAGTGTCAGGCCTCTTTCCTATAGCGCCCACCATACCGCAAATGATCTCTACAAGGATACAAGGCTCAGCTCCCATATCTGAACAGACATGCAGATCTCCATGAAATAAACAGTCTCCTTTCTTGGATGTTAACCCTAGGAATACTCCTTTCTAAAAATCCTGAATAGTTATTGTATCTCAGAATCTGCTTTCCAAGGAGAAATACCAGAAACAATGCCTGAAAGAAAGAGTTGGTTGAAATGGGAAAAGATGGACAGTTAATAACAACAGAAACAAAAGCAGAATATGATCATTGTCTTTTAGGGGGAGAGGAAGTTAATGAAGGAGGAAAGAAGGTGATAAAACATAGTGAAGTTGTCTTTCCCGAGGGAGGGATAGTGTCAAATGCACATAAAGCAATATATTCAATTGTG
Organism: Callorhinus ursinus; assembly: GCF_003265705.2. NCBI lineage: Eukaryota > Metazoa > Chordata > Mammalia > Carnivora > Otariidae > Callorhinus > Callorhinus ursinus. Next base: position 9,764,202 of record NW_027397099.1, read on the forward strand.
CTAGAGTTAGACACCACATGCTAAAATTTTGACTCTGCCTCTGTTAGCTTCCGTGTCTGTGGGCAAGACACTTAAACTATCCAATACTTATGTGGGATCAAATAAGAGAGTACGTGCCTGGCACATGGCACTGTGTTTGGTACATAACAAGCACTAAACAATTGAACAAATAAATGATTTGTAAAGGCTATAATTGTTAACATCTAAATTACTCCTAGAGCTGAAGTTCAACAATACATCTTTTAAATAATCTGGTTCCATTTTGTATTATAATATAGAGTTCTACTCAGATTTGCAAGCAAAGAATACACAGAGTAATTATTTGTTAACAAAGCAATAATCCCCTGCCCCAAAGGATTCATAATAGAAATCTTTTAAGATGAGGGTGATTTCATTTGCCAACTCAGATGCATTCTTGACTCTTTTTTACCCTGTTCTGCCCCAGAAACTGACTTATACTGGCATCTCCTATACTCTTTGCCTGCCATATTAGTCTGGCAGATGAGAGACACCACATGAGGTCAGAGGATTGGGAGGAGACTCAGTGTTTATTTACCACGAATCCTTCCATGCCAGTTGACTGTGGCCGACAACGTCCCTTAACATGGGCTAATAACAGGTCCCTTTATCCACCCAGCTTACTCCATATTCCAATAATCACCATCTCCTCTTGTTTCCTCAGTCCTGGTATTTGTTATATCTTTCTGCTATTGTTATATCTAGAATATTTCACTATCCCTTGATTTTTTTTCCTTGTATTCTGACCGTATCTTGATAAAGAGTGACTTAATTTAGTTTGTTACAAATTAGCCAGCTTAAATGATCCATCTCTCTCCTCTTCCTGCTAGGACCTTGACTAACCTAAGAGAGTTTGGAGATTAAAACATTTATTTTTCTTTGAAAAATTATATTATCATTCATTTTTTTCAGAATCACTTTTCTTCATCACGTGGAACTTTAAAGCAAATTGAGCTGTAATTTGAAATCTCTGTAATTTTATTTATAAAGTAAAGAAATCTTGTGCATTCAGCTCTAAGTATATGAAGTGAGCCCATGGATTGATAAAAGTCATTTTAAAATTAAGAGACCTCAACCAAAGGATTCACCCGTAGTGCTAAATGACATTTCTTTATATAAATATCGGCTTACTTAAAAAATAAATATTTTGGCTAACTTAAAAAATAAATATTAAGGAAAAAATAAAGCAGGTAAAGAATATCTGTATTCTCAAATATGTTCACTACAACTTGCTCAGTACTGAAAATTGCCTACAAATCCAAAAAAATTTAAAAATCACAATGTAAAGCATAGTACATTCAACCACTGTAATATTATGTAGGACCAAAGGTATTTTTATGAAAAAGAATAGTATTACTTCAGTGAAAGATATGTCTTCATGTTAGGTGAGAAAAAATTAAGACATTCATTTTAAAATGTAAAATTTCAAGAAGAAAACACATAAGTATTGATGTGATTGCATCCAAGGTGTAGGGCATGGATAACATTAAGTGCTACCTCAAATTTTTTGAATCCCCAAACTGTCAATAATAAGCATAGAAGTCATTGTCAGAAAAGTATACATTTTTCTAATTTCTAAAATGAAGTAATTAGTGAAAAAGGAGATTACTTCTTCATGTAAGTATTTTTCTTTTAAATGTATTTGAGGGGATGGTTTTGTATTAGTAATATATCTAAACTTGTCAGACTCTGGAATTGTAAAGACTGAAGTGAACAGCCCCCAAATTACTACTTTTTTTTTTTAATAAAGACCTTATTTTAGTCTTAGAAGCTTGGATGAGAAGAAAATAACAGGTATCACCCTAACTCCCTCTAAATTATACTTAATTAATGCACTGATCTTAGTATTATCTCCTAGAACTGAACCATTTTCATAAGAAATCACATCAGTTCAATATAAAATTTTCAAAGACAAAGAAGTACTAAGATAACAATGCAGGAGATTTCAGAATAAAGTCACCCTAATTCCCTGGGATTTAGCTCCATAGGCTTTTTTGTCCCTTTGACGTATTCTTATTTCAATATTGTCACAGAAATCATAGGAATTTGACTTGATGTTACTGTTCATTTAAGAGTGAGGAAAAATACTTTTAACATATTTTGGGGGCTGAAAAGATATTATCCAGTTTATACAATACTACTAATTGTGCCCCAAGACAAGTTACATCAATAAATAATAAAACACAAAAGAATTCTTTATGATAACTGCATCAGGGAGCATAACTCCCAATTTGGAAATTGTGGTACTTCTAGTCTGCTTGTTCTGGTTCTTTCAACACCCGCTTATTTCAGGGAGGCCTGATAAACTATGCATAGTATTAGCTTTCATTGCATATGTCCATCACATGCGTTCTTTGTCAATGAATGTACAGTCCTTCAAGGGGAAGTGGTAAAATGTACTTAATACTTTTCTCTTTTCATTAATGAAGGTTATTTTTGTTGTCCATAACTATAAATAATATTATGATAGTGACCCAGGTTGACTTTTTTAATAATGTAAACCTAAATCAAGGCAGATTTAAACATGTAAATTTTTACAGAAATTCTGTATTGATATTTTCAATTCCATAAGGTCAGATCAGTTGGGCCCAACCCTTCTAGTTTCACTTCCCTTAAATGCTGTACTCGAAATATTTCTAACATCTTGAAATCCCAAATCTTTTCTCCCAAATATCTGCAAGTCTTTCTAGTTTCCTACCTACTCTGTCTTGTGTTTCAATTGCCTTAGCTTTATTGTCCAACTACTAAAAATTCTTTATTCTCTCAAAAAAAAAAAAAAACCTCAAATGTTACCTTTTATATGAAGCCTTTCCTAAGTGCCCCACTTAGGATTAATCTCTTTTTCTTTTTCTTTTTTTTTTCTCTGATAGAATTTTACATGCCTATATGTCAGCATTTACCATATTGCATTGTTGTTTTATAACTGTGTCTAACAAGTTAATATCAGGCCTAGTCTCTGCAGGCTTGGCTGAGAGCAACCTTGACCTTGGTGTTCCTCATCGCTCTACTAGTAATGTTTCCTTAGAAACTTTAGAGTTAAGATAAATGTACAAAGTTGTTCTGCCTCACTTGCTTTTTGAGAATAGACCTGGTTGTGCGAAGCTGGGTAGTCAAGCAAGTCTTGGACCTCTGTCTCTCAAATGGTATAAAAGTTTGGTGGAGAAGTGAGGGGATGGCTTCTCTGTAACAAATCGACCCGCAGACACCTTGGGTCTTATTCATGGAAGCCATATATGGCCTGCACAGGTAAGGAGGCAGAAGAAACTGTGTACTCACTCCAGAAACTCTCTGGTCTCTCAGTGAGGTGACAATGCTCTGCCTGTTGTGTCTATTACCTGGAATACTTTTATAAAGCTAAGTAAACATAGCGTTTGATAAAAGCTTATTTTTATTTGGTGAGTCTGATTACCAGCTAGAATCCATACTACAGTTTTGGTGCTGCAATTATATACATATATTGTATGTATACTATATTGTATAGTATATATATATTATATATTATATTTTTATGATAATTTGCTTATATTTATGGGTTTTTTAAAGTAAAATTTGTACTGTGCTTCTCCTTTCAAACAGTTTTCTTTTAATATCTCCTTCCTGGAAGATTTCTCAGGTAGTTGGTTTATAACATAATTTATTTATAAAGATGGTTTAAAGAAATAAAATAAGAACAACAGATGGGGTTCCTGGGTGGCTCAGTCGTTAAGCGTCTGCCTTCGGCTCAGGTCATGATCTCATGATCTCAGGGTCCTGGGATCAAGCCCCACGTTGGGCTTCCTGCTCAGCAGGAAGCCTGCTTTTCCCTCTCCCGCTCCCCCTGCTTGTGTTCCCTCTCTCGCTGTGTCTCTCTCTGTCAAATAAATAAATAAAATCTTTAAAAAAAAAAAAAAGAACAAGAGAAAAAGATGTTAAGAAGATACTATCATGGTTTGTTTCTAGCAGTTTAGTTTTTTCTCTTCCCAGTGCAGTCTGTTTTATGAACCATATACAACTTCATCTCCCTTGACTCAAACCAATATTGTAGAAAACATAATTTTCCAGAATGATATTTTTCAAGTATACTGTAATGACTTCCATATTAACTTTGTTGCTTAAATTATTTGGATCCCTGAAGAGTTGTCCAGAATGCCAAGGTCAGCCTCATATCTTGCCTTAATGATCCATATGCTGAAATATCTGAGTAGATTTTGACATAGTCCATTGTGAGGTGTGAGGATGCGATTAGACAACAGAATTCAAAGACGTATTTTTGTTTCATACTTTGCATTCAAATAGGACTCATCATGAGAAAATATATAATATATGAAGAAGCTCCTTTATCTAAATATGTAGTTCATACATTGAAAGATGAATAGGAATATCATTTGGCCATGGGTATTACAATCCTTATTTAAGTGCTGGTGCATTTGTAGCTGAATACTAAGTGATTGGCCATGGTGTGGGTTGCATTCTATAAGAATGAGGCCGTGGAATGGAGGGAATCTTAGAGATTAGATAAGCAAAAAAAGAAAGATAAGGTACCTACCAGAAAAGATTCAAATAAACACCAATCATATAAAACATACAGTTTGGGGACCATAGACAAAACGGTACTTATTAAGTAAAAATTAAGGCAGATTAGGGATAAGTTTGGGCAGGCAATGTTTAATTAGGATGGAAAAACACATATGTATGGATTTATTCTGTTGTTGTACATTATCAGCATTATATTAGAGCCTGGAAATGAGTATTAGTCATTAACTCATTTTGTAATGGTGAAGATTCCTGAGTCTGACAACAGAATTTTCATTTGTTTTTATTTATTCTTTTGATTTTTATACATTTTACTGTGAAAGAGTCAGGTTTATTTCCATTGTGCAGCAGAGACTGGTACAACACCAATTCCTTAGGACTTCCTGGTTTTAAAAAATATCCCTCAGAAAACTGGAAGTAAAGGTAGTTAATAATTTTTATGGAAGTTAGATCATGTTTAGCTGGAAAATAACAACAACCTCTTCCCAAAAGTGGCAGAATCATAGTCCCAGAAATCATACACAATATGGTATGGAAGAACCAGACTCATTTCATGTTAAGAATTTTTTAAAAAAGTGTTCTTGATTAAAGATAAACCAATGCATATAACATCAAAATTTAGAGTGAAATCAACAGGAGTACACAAGGAAAGCTATCACTGTCCTTGGAACTCCTTTAAATCCAAAGCAGAAAAAAACAAAATAAAAACAAAAAATGAAAACCAGAGAAGAGAGAAGGGAAATTGATTAAGATTTTAAAAGCATTATACAGTAGCCACTCAACCCTCAAAGCAGAGAAATGATTAAGTGGGATGACCGAAATCTCTATTAACAAAACTCTTTAATAATATCGGTGTCTGTAATCCGCCAGTTTCTAGCCTTTGAATCTCATCTATGTTGTGTCTCTTTATAGCAGAAAAACCTAAATGATCTAGGATAGTGCCAAAGACACCAGGAAGTCTTAGTTCTCATTTCTTAAATAAGAAAATTTTGAGAAGAGTCCAGTTAATTCTTCAAATTGTCTGGATAAGGTATTGTGTGGGGGTTCTAATTTGATCCAGCATCCTTCTGGTTTATAGTATCATAGGACATAGTTAACCAAATCTAGCATGAACCTCCCTACTCATCATTTCATTTTCATAGAACTTACACAAAAGGGCCAACGTATTAAAAGAAGCATGTTTATCTTTCTCTCTTTTTATTACTGACTACCAACATTTCCTTGGAGAAGAACATTGATACCATAGCACACATATTTATGCAAATATTTATCATAAATAACCTGGATTGGTGGTCCCCAAATTTTCACCTATATAATACTAACTTTGTCTTTTTTAAGAAATTTTTATTTAAATTCCTGTTAGTAAACATGCAGTGTAATATTAATTTCAGGTGTACAATATAGTGATTCAACACTTCCATACAATACCTGGTGCTCATCACAAGTACACTCCTTAATCCCATCACCTATTCAACCCATCCCCCACCCATTTGCCCTCCGGTAACCAGTTTGTTCTCCTTAAGAGTCTGTTTCTTGGTTTGCCTCTCTCTTTCTCTCCCTTTCTCTTTGTTCATTTGTTTCTTAAATTGAACTTATGAGTGAAATCTTACAGTATTTTTCTTTCTCTGACTTATTTTACTTAGCATAACACTCTCTAGCTCCATCCAGGTCCTTGCAAATGGCAAGGTTCCATTCTGTTTTATGGAATAAAAAAGTAATATTCTATTGTGTGTGTGTGTGTGTGTGTGTGTGTGTGTGTGTGTGTGTGTGTGTACCACATCTTCTTTATCCATTCATCAGTCGATGGACATTGACATTCCATAATTTGGCTATTATTGATAATGCTGCAGTACACAATGGGATGCATGCATCCTTTCAAATCAGTGTTTTTGTATCCTTTGGGTAAGTACCTACTTACTAGGTAAATACCTAGTAGTGAAATTGCTGGATCATAGAGTAGTTCTATTTTAAACTTTTTGAGGAACCTCCATACTGTTTTCCAGAGTGGTTGCACCAGTTTGCATTTCTACCAACAGTGTAAGAGGATTCCCCTTTCCCCAGATCCTCCCCAACATATGTTGCTTCCTGTGTTGATAATTTTTGTCATTCTGACAGGTGTGAGGTGATACCTCATTGTAGTTTTGATTTGTATCTACCTAATGATGAATGGTGTTGAGCATCTTTTCATGTGTCTGTTAGCCATCTGGATGTCTTCTTTGAAAGAATGTCTATTCATGTCTTCTGTCCATTTCTTAACTGGGTTATTTGTTTTTTGGGTGTTGAAATTAATAAGTTCTTTATAGATTTTGGATACTAACCCTTTATCAGATATATCATTTGCAAGTATCTTCTCCCCTTCTGTAAGTTGCCTTTTAGTTTTGTTGATTATTTCCTTCACTGTACAGAAGCTTTTAATCTTGATGAAGTTCCAATAGTTCATTTTTGTTTTTGTTTCCCTTGCCTCCAGAGACATGTCTAGTTAAGATGTTGGTGTGGCTGAGGTCAAAGAGGTAACTGCCTGTGTTTTCCTCTAGGATTTTGATGGTTTCCTGTCTCACATTTAGGTTTCTCATCCATTTTGAATTTATTTTGTGTATGGTGGTCCAGTTTCATTCTTTTGCATGTTGCTGTCCAGCTTTGCCAACAATATTTGTTGAAGGGACAGTCATTTCCCCCATTAGATGTTCTCTTCTGCTTTGTCAAAGATTAATTGACCATATAGTGGTGGGTTCTTTTCTGGGTTTTCTATTCTGGTCTCTTGATGTCTGTGTCTATTTTTGTGCCAGTACCATACTGTTTTGATCACCACAACTTTGTAATATAATTTGAAGTCCAGAATTATGATACCTCTAGCTTTGCTTTTCTTTTTCAAGGTTGCCTTGGTTCTTAGAGGTCTTTTGTCATTCCATACAAATTTTAGGATTGTTTGTTCTAGGTTTGTGAAAAATGCTGTTGGTATTTGATAGGAATTGCACTAAATGTGTAGAATGCTTTGGGCAGTATAGACATTTTAGCAATATTTGTTCTTCTATTCCATGAGCATGGAATGTCTTCAATTTCTTTGTGTCATCTTCAATTTCTTTCATCAGTGTTTTATAGTTTTTAGAGTATAGGTATATAAGACTAACTTTGGAATGCTGATAAAACCCATAGGTATAACCTCTAATATTCTGATTCAGTTTGTTTGAGCTAAACACCCTGGTGACTCTGTTTTTGGTGGCCCAAAGACTGCACTAAGAGAAACACTCTTAAACATAAAACATTATTTTAACCACTGTAAAAATAAGATGTGCTATGCATATATTCTGTTCTCAAGGAGCACACCAGAGAAGAAAGGAGAAAGCCAGAGGAGAAGGAAGCATAAAAGTAACTAAAAGATGAGAGTACGTGTCAAGAGAGGGGAGAGGTAACATACAATGCTGAGGACCTTTTATCTTTCAAGCACTCTGCAGGGCATTTATATACATTATAGAATTTGGGAGAATTTATTTTGCATATGAGGAAACTGAGGTTGAGTTAATGAATCAGTCAGGGGTCCCATAACAACTAAGTAGAATAATTATCTTAATCCATGTCAGTCTTTCTAAAAAAAATGATAGTTTTACCTTGACAGCAGAACAGATTGAACAATGTGCATATATAATGATAATACAAAAGAGACAAAAGACGCTCCAATATAGAGGAACAACATACTTAAGCAGGTTGGAAAACACCACGGTGACTGGCCTGGGTAAGCATTTAGTAAAAACCATTTACCTCCTGTTTTCTTTAAAACAGGGAGGTTAATAAAGGGCTCATTTAAGCAGACTGATGGATATGGACATATTTGACTTTGTAATTCTTATTTTCATGTTGACATACATGAGAGTAGCAACTAGATACATGCAAAAAAGTTAAAATCCTAAAAATCTCAGATATTTTTAGTAGCCAGTCTTTGTTTTTTTTTTTTTTTTATGTTGTTATGTTAGTCACCATACAGTACATCATTAGTTTTTGATGTAGTGTTCCATGATTCACTGTTTGCGTATAACACCCAGTACTCCATGCAATACGTGCCCTCCTTAATACCCATCATGGGGCTAACCCATCCCCCCACCTCCCTCTCCTCTAAAAACCCTCAGTCTGTTTCCTGAGTCCATAGTCTCTCATGGTTCATCTCTCCCTCTGATTTCCACCCCTTATTTTTCCCTTCCTTCTCCTAATGTCCCCCAAACTATTCCTTATGTTCCCCAAATAAGTGAAACCATATGATAATTGACTTTCTCTGCTTGACTTATTTCACTTAGCAGCTATTGGTTTTTATGGTCAAGTGAGTCCTTGAAAGGGTAAATAACTTACTACTAATTACAATTAGTTATCTCTGCTAGCAAGACTTTTCATAATAAGACACTTTTTAAGATCTGCCTCTTTTCTTTTGATACTCTCCAAAACATGACCTAAAATATCCTTCTATACCAAGTGTGATAATGGATATTGTGTTGTGCCAACCTTTCAGATCTGTTTTGCACCAAGGCACTCTTTCCTCAGTGGCAGCTGAAAGTGTAGACAGCTGAAGACTAGCAATTAATCTTTCTTGGGGAGTTTAGTTTAGCCAAACAGAGCCACCTTACCCAAGCTGATGCCCCCTCCTACCCATACCTATATTCTCTGACTGGTCATTGTCAGGGTCTAGCTGCTTTACCTTAAAGACAGAACAATTCTGAAGGGCCAATCCATCACCAGAGCTCCCCAGGTAATATCTGATTCTTTTACTGCAATTCAATCACAATTAGATTCCTCGTTCTGAACAACCCCACTACCTTCGTTCCACTACAGGTATTGATCTTGAGAATGCTCCTAACATGTAAGTCTCCATCTCTGAGCCTCTTATCCTAGGAATATGATCAAGACATCAAATTACTAGTTATTCCCCTCAAGTACTTTATTTTCCTATATATTTATGACTGTGAAATGCTACCTTTTGGACCATCCTTCTTCCATGGACAACTCTATATCACTTTCAGCTTAAACTGCAATAATTAGGATACTGGTAGAAAATAGTTGACATACTAAAGCTATTATAATTTTAGGAGGGCTTATTAAAAGGAATATCTTAAAAAGGCATAGATAGAATATATAGAAAATGCCAGAGATATTCCTTCCTGCACTGTGGAGCGGAGATAATGCCACCCACCCTTGACTCCAGAGGTACATGGGTAATTAAGGTATACAGGAGAAAAGCCTCTGGAGAGGACCACATTCCAAAGGGTTGGGGCTGTTAGTTGAGGGAAACAGTTGGTTTCCTGCATGGCAGGATCTGGAAAAGCAAATATATCAAGGCTGAGGTTAAGGTATGGATGGATCCGGAGAGGCAAATGGAAGAAACAATAATGCCTAGGAGCATAGGTATCTTGCTTAAAGCAACAGAGTTAGTAAATTATGCTCTCATTACAGAACTGCCACACAAGAATGCCTCTTCCTTTATTTGATATAATAAATAGATATATTCTATTTTGTTATTGTGATATATTTCTATACGTATATCTGAGGAAGATTTCAGCTTTCTAAGATTTCAGGTTAAATGTTACTCATTTCAGAATTTCTAACACATAGTGTGGTCCTGAGTATAGAGCAAGTTTCTTATTCCTTGCTCATCCTTTGTTTGATACCCTCTTTATCCCTTGCTTATCCTTTGCTCAAGATTAGTTAAGCTACCTCCTTCTAAAGATTATGCATTGTAGTTTGCTGGGGGATGTACAGGGAGGTGTTAACAAGAATGGGGCATTAGTCCAGAAAGTTGCAACAGCTGACAAACCTTGAGTTGAATGGGGTGATGCTGTCATAGCCATAATGTCATTTTACTCAGGAAAATCAATGAAACTATATTAAGTGACTGAGTGAGTGAAGGAAGTTAATGGCACAGCTAGGGTGAAATAGGAGTTTCTTCAGTTTTAGCACCACTGTTTCCTGCCAACACAAGATAAGACCTCTTTAAAGTAATAATGAACATATCAGTGAATTACCAGCATCCTTGAGAGCAAAGAAACATATTAACAAATCATGTAATAAAAATATGACAAAAGAAGAAAAACAGATATTCTGCATCTTTTTGGAAATAAGGATGTTATCAAAATATACCATCAGGGAGAATTCAGCTTTGGTAAAAGAGATTTGAATGAACAAATCATTGACCTTAATTAATCACTCTTGATTCTGTGGCATTGGGTTGAAAATAATGGAGGCACATTCATCAAGCAAAAGAGAAATGGCCATCACTAGCTTATGATAGTCAATCAGAAAATTTGACACAAAGGCCTTCTCATTTTAAGCTACTGTGGAAAGAGAAACGGAAATTTAGACCTGCCAGGTTTCAGAGGCCAAAGAAAGAGGCCCCAGATGGAGTCCTGTGGACTTCTGCCATCTCCTTGGCTGGGCTGAATTTCTGCCATTTGTCTGCATCTGTCAGTGCAAAAGGCAAAATCTCTCCCCTCCCACCCCCCTCCTTTTCCCTCTACCACCCACCCCAGCTTTTTCAAAATACATTATATTTTATTGTCTCATTACTTATTGGAGACAAGCTCTGAACTCCTCTCCCCACCAAAAGCAGCCCACTTCCTGCTGTATGGGAAATTACTTTTCTGCCCGGAGCAGGTGTTATTGTTTAAAAATACCAAACAAAACTCCTTTAGTTACTATAAAAAGCATAGATTTAGAAGCTTTATATAATTTTCAGAGCAAATGGCATTAAGAAATTTGCTCTTGCACCTGCCTACTCTTTGGATTTACATAAATGTTCATTGCTGTACAAATGTAACATGGCATTTGGTTCTATTTAATGCAAAAAACAGAGGCCCTGTCCATCTGTAAAGCATCTTCCAAAAGAATCACACTTACTTTGCTTAAGCACATGAAAGAGTCAGGGAGGGTTTCAAAATTTTCATACTAAAAGAAATTTTTAAAAACACAAAATACTAAAAATTGACAGGAGAATCCTATGCACATATTTTTGTCTCTGTAAGATTTAAGTGTCTACTTGAATATATTACATTCTGAACAGTAGGCACTGATTTGTGGGAGAATTTCCTTAATAACATTATACTGGGGGCAAGATGACGGAAGAGTAGGAGACCCAGATTTCGTCTGGTCTCAGGAATTCAGCTGAATAGGGATCAAACCATTCTGAACACCTACGAACTCAAGAGGAGAATGAAGAAAAGAATAGCAACAACTCTCTGAACAGACAAGTGACCACTTTCTGGAAGGTAGGACATGTGGAGAAGTGAATCCAAGGCGATATTCGGGAGGATAGATGGCAGGGAGGGGTCCTCCGTCGGCCGCTTCTGGCAAGTGATAGAGCCGCGGAGCCCAAAATCGGAACATTTAGAAGTCGGCTTCGCTGAGGGATGTCGCTCCAGTGGCTAAGCAGGGGGTGGAACCCTCACAGGACAGTGTGGTCTCAGGACCCTCGGGGTCACAGAAAGACCGGGGGTGCCTCAGTGCAGCAGAGCTCCCCGGTATCAGAGCGGGGAAGCCGGCTGCAGAGACGGAGCCAAGGCGCGGGCTCTCAGCTCAGGGTTGCCATAAACTGTGATCCCCGGCACAGTCGGGCTACTGCTCCTCCAGCAGGGACCCAACAAGTGACAGAGCCGGGGAGACTCCCCTCCCTCCTCCGGGAGGAGCGGCGCGGGAGAGCACCACAGGAATGTACTGGGTTTGGAGACTCCCACACAGGGTCAGGTGCCAAGGTTAGCAACGCTCGGTCACAGGCCAGGTGAGGACGGAGTGCGGCCGGAGACTGGGGAGACAGGAGTGACTGACTGCCTTTCTCTGGGGGCGCACTGAGGAACAGGGCCCCGAGTTCTCGGTTCCACTGGGGCAGAGATTGGGAGGCCACCATTTTCACTTTCGTTCTCCAAAGCTGTACGGAAAGCTTGCAGGGAACAAAAGCTCCCGAGAGCAAACCCGAGCAGCTTGCTTAGCCCGGACCGAAAAGGGCGGGGCAATAACACCTACTGCAAAGACATTTGGGAACCACGGCAACAGGCCCCTCCCCCAGAAGATGAGCACGAACAGCCAGCAAGCCAAGACCAAGTTGACCGATCAAGGAGAACGTGAGAACTCCAGCGCTAGGGGAATACTGCACATAGAATTCATGACTTTTTTACCATGATTCATTAGTCTTTCAAAGTTAAATTTTTTTAAATGTTTTTTTTTAATTTTTCTTTTTCCCTTTTTCAACCAACATCTTATCAATCCCTTTTTTATTTTTTTTATTTTTTTTAAAGATTTTATTTATTTATTTGAGAGAGAGAGAATGAGAGATAGAGAGCACGAGAGGGAGGAGGTTCAGAGGGAGAAGCAGACTCCCCACCGAGCAGGGAGCCCGATGTGGGACTCGATCCTGGGACTCCAGGATCATGACCTGAGCCGAAGGCAGTCGCTTAACCAACAGAGCCACCCAGGCACCCAATCCCTTTTTTAAAAAAACATTTTTATTTTTCATTTTTAGTCATATTCTATCCCTTCATAGTAGTTACCCTTATTTTTGGCATATATATATAAGTTGTTCTCTCTTTAAAATTTTTAGATACAGTTTCTTCTAATATATCAAAATATACCGTAAATCTCTAGTGTATGGCTTTGTTCTAGTCTCCTGCATGATCACATTCTCTCCCCCTTTTTTTTTCTTTCTTTCTTACTTTTTTTTTAATCCTCTTCTTTCTTTTCTCAAGCACCTTATCAATTCCTTTCTTAAATTTTTTTGTAATTTTCATCCTTACAGTCATATTCTATCCCATCATTGTATCAACCCTTATTTTGTACATATATAAGTCTTTCTTTCTTTAAAATTTTAGGAGGCACTTTCTTCTAACAGACCAAAATACACCCAAAATCTAGTAAGTGGCACTGATCTATGCACTAGCCTTACCATATTTGATCATATTCTGTTTTTTTTTTTGTTTTATTCTGTTTTTGTTTGTTTTTATCTTTATCTTTTCTCTTTCTTTTTTATTTCTTTCCCTTTTTTTCTCCTGGTTTCAGGTCTTTTCTGATTTGTTTAGAGTATATTTGCTGGGGACATTGTTAAACAGTTAGCATTTTGTTCTCTCATTCATGTTCTCCTCTGGACAAAATGACAAGACGAAAAAAATCACCTCAACAAAAAGAACAAGAGGTAGTACCGTCAGCCAGGGACCTACTCAATATGGACATTAGTATGATGTCAGACCTAGAGTTCCTAATCATGATTCTAAAGATACTAGCTGGGCTTGAAAAAACCATGGAAGTTATTAGAGAAACCCTTCCTGGAGAAATAAAAGAACTAAAATCTAACCAAGTCAAAATCAAAAAGGCTATTAATGAGGTGCAATCAAAATAGGGGCACTAACTGCTAGATTAAATGAGGCAGAAGAGAGAATTAGTGATATAGAAGACCAAATGATGGAAAATAAAGAAACTGAGAAAAAGAGAGATAAACAACTTTGTATCACGAGGGCAGAATTCAAGAGATAAGCGATACGATAAGATGAAACAAAATTGGAATAATTGGGATCCCAGAAAAAGAAGAAAGAGAGAGAGGGGCAGAAGGTATATTGGAGCAAATTATAGCAGAGAACATCCCTAATGTGGGGAAAGAAACAGGCATCAAAATCCAGAAGGCACAGAAAACCCCTCTCAAAATCAATAAAAATAGGTCAACACACCGACATCTAAGAGTAACACTTATGAGTCTCAGAGACAAAGAGAAAATCTTGAAAGCAGCTCGGGAGAAGAGATATGTAACCTATAATGGTAGAAACATTAGATTGGCACCAGACCTATCCACAGAGACCTGGCAGGCCGAAAGGACTGGAATGATATATTCAAAGCAACAAACGAGAAAAATATGCAGCCAAGAATACTATATCCAGCTAGGCTGTCATTGAAAATAGAGGAGAGATAAAAAGCTTTCAGGACAAACAAAAACTAAAGGAATTTGCAAACACGAAATCAGCCCTCCAAGAAATATTGAAAGGGGTCCTCTAAGCAAAAAGAGAGCCTAGAAGCAGCATAGACCAGAAAGAAAAACAGACAATATATAGTAACAGTCACCTTACAGGCAATACAATGCCACTAAATTCCTATCTTTCAATAGTTACCCTGAATGTAAAAGGGCTAAATGCCCCATTCAAAACATAGGCTATCAGATTGGATTAAAAAACAAGACCCATCAATATGCTGTCTGCAAGAGTCTCATTTTAGACCCAAAGACACCCCCACATTGAAAGTGAGGGGGTGGAAAACGATTTACCATGCTAATGGACACCAAAAGAAAGCTGAGGTGGCAATCCTTATATCAGACAAATTAGATTTTAAACCAAAGACTGTAATAAGAGATGAGGAAGGACACTATATCCTACCTAAAGGGTCTATCCAACAAGAAGATCTAACAATTGTAAATATCTATGCCCCTACCATGGGAGCAGCCAATTATATAAGGCAATTAATAACAAAAGTGAAGAAACACTTTGACAACAGTACAATAATAGTGGGGGACTTTAACACCCCCCTGATTGAAATGGACAGATCAACTAAGCAAAAGATCAACAAGGAAATAAAGACTTTAAATGACACACTGGACCAAATGGACTTCACAGACATATTCAGAACATTCCATCCCAAAGCAACGGAATACACATTCTTCTCTAGTGCCCATGGAACATTCTCCAGAATAGATCACATCCTAGGTCACAAATCAGGTCTCAACTGGTACCAAAAGATTGGGATTATTCCCTGCATATTTTCAGACCACAATGCTTTGAAACTAGAACTCAATCACAAGAGGAAAGTCAGAAAGAAATCAAATACATGGAGGCTAAAGAGCATCCTACTAAAGAATGAATGGGTCAACCAGGAAATTAAAGAAGAATTTAAAAAATTCATGGAAACCAATGAAAATGAAAACACAACTGTTCAAAATCTTTGGGATGCAGCAAAGGCAGTCCTGAGAGGAAAGTATATAGCAATACAAGCCTTTCTCAAGAAACAAGAAAGGTTTCAAATACACAACCCATCCCTACACCTAAAGGAGCTAGAGAAAAAAACAGCAAATACCACCTAAGGCCAGCAGGAGAAGAGAAATAATAAAGATCAGAGCAGAAATCAATGAACTAGAAACCAAAAGAACAGTAGAACAGAGCAACGAAACTAGGAGCTGGTTCTTTGAAAGAATTAACAAGACTGATAAACCCCTGGCCACACTTATCCAAAAGAAAAGAGAAATGACCCAAATCAACAAAATCATGAATGAAAGAGGAGAGATTACAACCAACACCAAAGAAATACAAACAATTATAAGAACATATTATGAGCAACTCTATGCCAGCAAATTAGATAACCTGGAAGAAATGGATGCATTCCTAGAGATGTTAAACTACCAACTGAACCAGGAAAAAATAGAAAACCTGAACAGACCTGTAACCACTAAGGATATTGAAGCAGTCATCAAAAATCTCCCAACAAACAAAAGCCCAGGGCCAGATGGCTTCCCAGGGGAATTCTACCAAACATTTAAAGAAGAATTAATACCTATTCTCCTTAAACTCTTCCAAAAAATAGAAATGGAAGGAAAACTACCAAACTCATGAGGCCAGCATTACCTTCATGCCCAAACCAGACAAAGACCCCATCAAAAAGGAGAATTACATACCAATATCCTTGATGAACATGGATGCAAAAATTCTCACCAAAATACTAGCCAATAGGATCCAACAGTACATTCAAAGGATTATTCACCACGACCATGTGGGATTTATCCCTGGGCTGCAAGGTTGGTTCAACATCCGAAATCAGTCAACGTGATACAATACATTAACAAAAGAAAGAACAAGAATCATATGATCCTCTCAATAGATGCAGAAAAGGCATTTGACAAAGTACAGCATCCTTTCTTGATCATAACTCTTCAGAGTATAGGGATACAGGGTATATACCTCAATATCATTAAAGCCATCTGTGAAAAACCTCCAGCGAATATCATTCTCAATGGGGAAAAGCTGAGAGCTTTTCCCCTAAGGTCAGGAACGCAGCAGGGATGTCCACTATCACCACTGCTATTCAACATAGTATTAGAAGTCCTAGCCACAGCATTCAGACAACAAAAAGAAATCAAAGGCATCCAAATCAGCAAAGAGGAAGTGAAACTCTCACTCTTTGCAGATGATATGGTACTTTATGGGGATAACCCAAAAGACTCCACCCCAAAACTGCTAGAACTCATACAGGAATTCAGTAAAGTGGCAGGATATAAAATCAATGTACAGAAATCAGTGGCATTCCTATACACCAACAACTAGATAGAAGAGAGACAAATCAAGGAGTTGATCCCATTTACAGTTGCACCCAAAACCATAAGATACCTAGCAATAAATCTAACCAAAGAGGCAAAGGATCTGTACTCAGAAAACTGTAACATACTCATGAAAGAAATTGAAGAAGACACAAAGAAATGGAAAAACGTTCCATGCTCATGGATTGGAAGAACCCACATTGTGAAGATGTCAATGCTACCTAGAGCAATCTACACATTCAATGCAATCCCCATCAAAATACCATCCACTTTTTTCAAAGAAATGGAACAAATAGTCCTAAAATGCGTATGGAACCAGAAGAGACCCCGAATAGCCAGAGGAATGTTGAAAAAGAAAAGCAAAGCTGGTGGCATCACAATTCCGGACTTCCAGCTCTATTACAAAGCTGTTGTCATCAAGACAGTATGGTACTGGCACAAAAACAGACACATACATCCATGGAACAGAATAGAGAGCCCAGAAATGGACCCTCAACTCTATGGTCAACTAATCTTTGACAAAGCAGGAAAGAATGTCCAATGGAATAAAGACAGTCTCTTCAACAAATGGTGTTGGGAAAATTGGACAGCCACATGCAGAAGAATGAAACTGGACCATTTCCTTACACCACACACAAAAATAGACTCCAAATGATTGAAAGACCTTACTGTGAGACAGGAGTCTATCAAAATCCTAAAGGAGAACACAGGCAGCAACCTCTTCAACCTCAGCCACAGCAACTTCTTCCTAGAAACATCGCCAAAGGCAAGGGAAGCAAGGGCAAAAATGAACTATTGGGATTTCAGCAAGATAAAAAGGTTTTGCACAGCAAAAGAAACAGTCCTCAAAACCAAAAGACAATCGACAGAATGGGAGAAAATATTTGCAAATGACATATCAGATAAAGGACTAGTATTCAAAATCTATAAAGAACTTCTCAAACTCAACACCCAAAGAACAACTAATCCAATCAAGAAATGGGCAGAAGACATGAACAGACATTTTTCCAAAGAAGACATCCAAATGGCCAGCAGACACATGAAAAAGTGCTCAACATCACTCGGCATCAGGGAAATCCAAACCAAAACCTCAATGAGATACCACCTCACACCAGTCAGAATGGCCAAAATTAACAAGTCAGGAAACGACAGATGTTGGCGGGGATGCAGAGAAAGGGGAACCCTCCTACACTGTTGGTAGGAATGGAAGCTGGTGCAACCACTCTGGAAAACAGTATGGAGGTTCCTCAAAAAGTTGAAAATAGAGCTACCATATGACCCAGCAATTTCACTACTGGGTATTTACCTCAAAAATACAAATGTAGGGATCCGAAAGGGTACATGCACCTCGATGTTTATAGCAGCAATATCCACAATAGCCAAACTGTGGAAAGAGCCAAGATGTCCATCGATAGATGAATGGATAAAGAAGATGTGGTATATATACACAATGGAATATTATGCAGCCATCAAAAGAAATGAGATCTTGCCATTTGCAATGACGTGGATGGAACTGGAGGGTGTTATGCTGAGTGAAATAAGTCAATCAGAGAAAGACATGTATCCTATGACCTCACTGATATGAGGAATTCTTAATCTCAGGAAACAAACTGAGGGTTGCTGGAGTGGTGGGGGTGGGAGGGATGGGGTGGCTGGGTGGTAGACATTGGGGAGGGTATGTGCTATGGTGAGCGCTATGAATTGTGCAAGACTGTTGAATCACAGATCTGTACCTCTGAAACAAATAATACAATATATGTTAAGAAAAAAAAAGAAGAAGATAGCAGGAGGGGAAGAATGAAGGGGAGTAAATCGGAGGGGGAGACGAACCATGAGAGACGATGGACTCAGAAAAACAAACTGAGGGTTCTAGAGGGGAGGGGGTAGGGCGATGGGTTAGCCTGGTGATGGGTATTAAAGAGGGCACGTTTGTGTGGAGCACTAGGTATTATGCACAGACAATCATGGAACACTACATCAAAATCTAATGATGTAATATATTGTGATTAACATAACAATAAATTTTAAAGAAAAAAAATTTTAAAAAATAACATTATACTAACAAACCCAGCTTGGAGTCAATAATGTGAACAAATATTTTAAATTCCATTACTATCAGTGATGATATGGTTCAACAAATTGCCAAGGATCTAGAGTTTTCAAAATATAAACTATTTCAAAAGAATAAGTAGGGCAAAAAGTAGCAGATGGGGGAATTCAACCTGAGTTTCTGTTACTCCTCTAAGCATACATATTTCTTTACATCTTGCCTCAAAAGTAAATCTTTCATACAGGTTGCATCAAGTGAACTAGTGAGCTCTCTCAACCTTTTTTTTTTTCCCACTAAGTGCTTTTGTATGGGCTTTCTTTTGATTTGCTATTCTGTAACTTGCTCTATCTCTGTGGTCTTATTTCACAATCTTATAATTACTTGCCAGGTTTAACACATGAATTACTGTGAAAGTGTAACTACTGATACCACAGCATTCAATTTCAGTGCCAACAAATTTATCTTCCACACTTTGACTTGTATAGTTTTCTTAGAAAATAAATATAAAAATGTAATTATCCTATGAAAACTATATTTCCTCTCATTACCCATAATAAAACAACCCAACACCATATTTAGATCATTGGCTTCATTTCTTATCTCTTTTTTTATTGGTTCTTCACGCACTTGCTTTAAATCACTACTGATATTGTAGGCTGAATAATTTTTAATGTTTGACGGGGAACTTGTCTGTGCATTATACGGTGTTTAGCAGCATACCTAGCTCCTATTCACTGGATTCCCAAAGCACTGTCCCACATGTCATAACAACTAAAAACGGCCCCAGGCATTGGCAAATGTCCCATGGGCACACAATTTTCTCTTACTGAGAATATTAATGCTGCTTTCATGGAACTCAGTGTATATCTTCAAATGTACAAAACCATGTACACATGAATTTTTGTATCCCCTAAACGTATTTTTACTTATCGATCTAACTCAAGTGCCATTGTTCTTGTGACATTTTCTGTGATCCTTCTAACAGTTAATATTTGTGCCTATCACCCTATTTTATCACATGTTACTCTGTATTGAAACAAATTTTATTTCTGTCTGCCCCATAAATCCCAGAATTTATCAAATGTAGACTTGTTTTTTTTCACCACTCTTTGTGTATCCTATTACCTAGTTAAAAAAAAATGCCACATGAGAGAGAGGAGCTTATTTAATTAATATGTTCGAAAGAGTGATTGAGTAAGCAAATGGATTTTGAAATGACGAATACATGTTTGTCTATGTGTGACACACTAGCATATAGTAGATACTCAATAAATATATATTTAGAAAAGGGGTAATTAAAACATTTAGTGTAATGGCATTCAAAATGGTGGGAGCCTACATAACATGACATTCCCACAGTGGATCCCATAACCTTCTTGAATATTCATTTCAAATTATAAAACCCCTCAGAATATTGTCCCTTAAGTATAAGCTAAGTTGTTTATGTAAAAAAAAAAAATCCTTATTTTACTTTGGATCTGCTGAATTAAACAGACCCTTGTTTAATTTTGTCTGTGCTGTAACCTTTACTAGACTAGAAGATGAATCTTAAATGGCCCTGAATAGTTTCTGATCCTTGCAAAATAATTGCCATCTATTTACCTCTCCCTCTCATTTTTACTTTTCCTCACAATGCAATTCTCTTTTCCTTCAAATTTTGTGTGGTTTAGCATGAACTAATGGCTACACTTTAATGCCTTCAGGATTTAGAGTCTAAATTATAGTAGAAATGGCTTTTGACATGAATTTGCTCTGTACATATTTGCTACAGAAAATAAGAGAAGGGGAATTAGGTAATGGACTATTTGTGAACTCTTTTTTCTCTTCTCTGACATCATGAGAATCAGAGACAGGCAGGTCAGGACTGATGGCCAGAACCTTAAATGGTTTGTAAATTGGTGAAAGTCAAAAAAAGGATAGGGCTCTATCTTTATCCTCTTATTGTTACATTCTAAGTTTTGTGACAGACCTTAAAATAAGCTCTTTTTCCATCTACATGTCATTAACAAAGCAGACATAGAAACTCTTGCTTGGTAATTTCTGGGACACTTAAGAGCTTTTCTCTTTTGATTTGAATTAAATGCATTCAAAAAGTGGTGAAGTTTTCTGCAATGATTTGAACAGCCCAGCCAGCAGATACAAGTACAGTAGATCCGTAACTATTGGATCAGGAAGTGAAAGGATGAATGAAAATATGCCTCAGGTGGTGATGTGTGTGTGTGTGTGTGTGTGTGTGTGTGTGCGCACTCGCATGTGTGTGTGTGAGAGAGAGAGATTTATTATAGGAGTTGGCTCACATGATTACAGAGGCTGAGAAGTTCCACGATGTGCTGTCAGCAAGCAGGAGAACCAGGAAAGCTGGTGCAATAATTCACTTCGAGTCCAAAAACTTGAGATTTCAGGGGCCAGGTGTGTAAATCCTAATCTGAGCCCTAAAGCCCTGCAACCAGCAGTACTTATGTCTTAGGGCAGAAGAAGATGGATGTCTCAGCTCAAACAGAGAGAGTGAATTTGCCTTTCCTTCACCTTTTTGTTCTACTCAGCCTTCAGTGGATAGATGTTTCCCACCTGCTTCAGTGAAGGCAATCCTTTTTACACAGTCTACTGATTCAGTGCCAGTGTTTTCCAGAAATACCCTCACAGACACACCCAGAAATAATGTTTTACCTGCTATCTGGGCTTCCCTTAGCCCACATAAAATTAACATAATAGTTGACACATAAAATTAAGCACCAAAAGTGTGTTCCAAAAATATAGAATAAAAAGATAGAAACATTATGGAGAAAAGAGAAAGAAAAAATAATGGTGAGGCATGTAAAAAAATCCATTCTCACTTCCCTGTATGTGTTTAATGATAAATGGAATAGAAGCCACTCATATTCTTATTACTGTTATAGTTAAAATCCTATTAGTAAGCATTAGCACATGATGAGCAAACAAGGGTTTAGAATCTCTAGACATCTTTTGTGAAGTCATTTCAACAATGTCATTTTTCTCTTTTTTTTCTTTTTTCTGAACTCTAGTTTTCTGTTTTGGGCATTCTGAGATACTATACATTTCTGGTAACTTCTATCTGTTGATGTAATATTGAGTAAAGATTGTCTTATTTTGAAAATTTAATGCATTTTTTTCTTTATTTAGATCTCTAAAATGATGTTACAGTTATTTTAAGTATGACATAAAGTACATATATAGGATATTTTATATGTATTATGTTTTATATAAACAAATTTATACACATTTAATATATATTAATTTATTAATTATATATCATAATTAACATATAATAAAAATTATATTTTATATATATAAATAAATTAAATACCCTCTACTGGGGAGATGCTAAAATATGAAAAAAAATTCTCGTAGTCATTTTTTGTAACTTTATGGCATTTTTTTCCATGCACAATCAGCTTTCTTCCTCTTCATGTTATCACATAAATATTGTTGTTTGTGAAGATAAAAATCAATGGCTTGATTTATATATCTCTGTATCAAATACCTTACCTAAAGCCATTTTCTAATATTGAAAAAGCAAGAAGAAAAATTATTTTTGTCAGAAATTGCAATTTGTTTTCTTGTGACTTATCAGCAATGTCTGCATAGTTTCAGAAAATTCTATGACCAGATTTGTTTTTTCCAAAAGAGTTGTTGGGGAGGCGATGTGCCCAGCTTTTCACATCACAGAAAAATTATTACTCTAATGAGACAAATGGAAGACAGATTAGAAAATGATAACATGGAAGCAGATTGGAAAGAGGGGACCCTAGACTTGTGTAGACTCCTAGGGTATAGCAGTCTGGATGAGGCAGATAGATCATGGCATTTTTTACAATATAATGAATCGATCTTTTCACATGTCTATATCTTCTACTTGTTAAGTTCCTCTGGGTAGAAACCATGGCCTAGTCAGGTTTACAGCACTATCCAAATGCTAAAACATAGTAGGCAGAAAATAATGTTCTTTTTTGAGAGATGGTTTGTCCTCACTGAAATTATAGAATCACATACAGCTTGGTTTGCTTTCTAGAAACAGGATCCAAACACTAACTCTGCCTCTCATCTATGCTTATTCTCTCATCCATATATGCAAAATGTGTGAACATGTGCACATGTGTGTGCACACATATGCACACACATTACTTCAGTTTTTAACTCCCACGTCATTTTATGGTGTTTTTCTTGCCATAATACAGTAAAATGTGTTTTTAAAATTGCTTTCACTTCATAATGAATCCTCTGTTTTTAGGACAAAGTACCCAACCATGGAATCTGAAATGGGTATGACATGACCCAATGAATTAAAAATCTAATTTTTTTCCTATCATTGTGTAAGCACCATAAATTTTCTAATCTCATTTTTGTTCTGAATATTCATAGTCTTTTGATTATGATGTTCTTTTTCTGTAAAAGAAAAAAAATGAAGGCTTTATTTGTAGTATGAGGTGTTAGGGTGGGTCTACTTGTTCAGAATCACTTCAGGTAATTTAATAATTTACATTTCTTTCATGTGTGTTTGAAAAGTGTACTCTGTTCTAGTCAATGGGTACTGAAGTCACTCACATCAAACCTTTCCTTCTCATTCCCTCTCCTGTGAAATGAAATATCTGAATCAAGAATTACCATATCTTAAAGGCTCAGAGTGTGTAATTATGCCAGTTTTCAAGGCAGCTCAAATGGTTAGATAGAATGTATTTGAAAATCAGTATTTTGCAATGATCACTTGATTCAGTCTCATTAGATAGCATTACCTTACTCCCAGACATCAATTAATGCAATGGCTGGAGGATGTTCTCTATCTATTCCTGACTTTAGTTTGCCTTCAGATTAGGTGCAGACAAAAATGAAGGACACAAAACAGTAGGCATGCAAAGAAGACATTTCTAAAAATGATTATTGAATGTGATTATATGAAGGAACAGAAATATTCTGAAGCCAGAGCTGAAGTCATGGCATCTCAAAGCAAAAATAATTCCATAGGAGATTTAAGTTTTGTTTTTGTTTTTGTTTTTCATAAAGCTCTGGGCCTTTTTGCCAAAAAAAGAGCCTAATGTAGACTGAGCTTATGATCTCAAAAATCACTGAATGAACCTTTTTTCCCCTTTTTTCTTTTTTTCTTCTTTTTTTTTAACTGGTAAAGAAACCAGGTCCCAGGGTACCTGGGTGGCTCAGTCATTTCAGCATCTGCCTTCTGCTCAGGTCAGGATCCCAGGGTCCTAGGATGGAGTCTTGCATCTCTGCTTCTCCCTCTCCCTCTGCCCTCCCCCTTGCTTGTTCTCTCTGTCTCTCGAATAAATACATAAAATCTTAAAAAAAAGAAAGAAAGAAAGAAAACAAAAGGAAACTGGATCCCAATAGTGGTGGCAGTGAATAATTTTTGGAAATAGAAAAGGAATCAGCAGGACTAAGATGGAGAAACACACACACACACACACACACACACACACACTACTCTGAGAGTTAGATGCTTCCCAGAAAGTTATGGCCACAGCCAAAGCCAAGTGCCTGCTGAAAGCAGCCTTTCCTTCTTACTAAACGCGATACAGGATAGTCATGCTGTCCAAATCCTTCCAGGAAAAGAGCTCTTCCTTGCTTGCATCGTCTGTTTAAGTTTACCTATTTGCTAAAGTAAGGACATTTAGATTCCAAACATAAAAATGTGCACAAATTTACTGAAACATTTTATGTATTTTTCTTTCCAAATGTTTTTTATGGAGAAGACAAAGTGTTTCTCATGTACCTCCTCCCATAAGTGCCCTCCATTATGACTAATAATGTTATGTACATTACAGATTATGAAATAAAAATGTATTTGCACCTCCATGCAGGCATCCTACCCACGTAGCCTAGTACCTAAATATCCTAAAACTATCCAGCGCATTTGATCATAGTAGTTAAGAATATGGCTTCAAACTTTGCCACTTACTGACCGGGGGCCTTGGGATGATCGTGAACCTATCTAAATCCAGTTCAATACCTAATTCTCTGATGTGTTATTTTTCTTCTGGCACTGTGTTCATCATAAATTTCCCTTCCTAGAAATCAGCCTTGGCTTCTTACTCATTTCTTTCTACTGATTACAGAACATGATCTCCGTACTTCGTCCTTCAAAGGGTTTGTCCCTGGATACTTCACTGAGAAGTAGCAATACGGTAGTTTGTTGGGGTGGGTGGCAGGCTGGGGTCCCGTTTTCCATTTTGTCTGTGCAGACATCTTGGTTTTCTCAGCCATGCCCTTTGCCTGTCAATGGGGAGGGAGGGATAAGACTTTGGTCTGAGGGCCCAGAGTTGATAACTTGTCCTGATCCCCTCCAGTGTGCAGGGGCCTGGAGACACTTGTAGCCACTCAAAAGAAAAAAAGAGAGAGAGAGAAAGAGACAGAGAGAGAGAGAAGGGAAGGGAAGGGAAGGGAAGGAGAAGGAGAGGGGGAGGAAGAAGTAGGAGGGGGAAAAGGGAAAAGGAAAGGAAAAGAAAGAAAATAGAAGGAACGAGAACTGGGCTGCTCTCAGCCCTGTGTCCATTCCCAGGCAGTGGTGGGTTCCTGGGTATGGTGTCATGAGATCCTCTACTTTATAACAAAAGGATGGTGAGTGGACTAAGGCTATAGCCCAAAGGACTTTGTGAAATTGTGGACACACTGAAATCAGAGGGGTGTTTTGTTTTGTTGTTTGTGTTTGTTGTTGTTTTGATGTTGGCCTACTTGAGAATAATACAACTGAATAGTGTACTATGAACTGAGGGGTGTGGTGTTAACTTAAAAAATAAATCAGGTGCGGGGCGCCTGGGTGGCTCAGTTGGTTAAGCGACTGCCTTCGGCTCAGGTCATGATCCTGGAGTCCCGGGATCGAGTCCCACATCGGGCTCCCTGCTCAGCGGGGAGTCTGCTTCTCCCTCTGACCCTCTTCCCTCTCATGCTCTCTATCTCTCTCATTCTCTCTCTCTCAAATAAATAAATAAAATCTTAAAAATAAATAAATAAATAAATAAATAAATAAATAAATAAATAAATCAGGTGCTGAAGTTCTGCACCTTGATATTCATGCTAATTTCCAAAAAGACATAATTTCCCTCCTCCAAAATATCAGCAAGTTTCTTTAATTGAAGTATAATTAATGTAATGTTATATTAATATGGTATTGTATTATACAACATAATGATTCAAAAATTCTATACATTTCTCAGTGCTCATCAGGATAAGTGTACCCTTAATCCCCATTATTTATTTCACCTACCCGCCTCTTCTCTGGCAACCATCTGTTTTCTGCATTTAAGAGTCTGTTTTTTGTATTATTTTGTTGGTATGTTACTGTTGTTGTTTTGTCTCCTTTTTTTCTTTGTTTTGTTTCTTAAATTATGAGTGAAATCCTATGGTATTTATCTTTCTCTGACTGATTTATTTCACATAGTATTATACCTTCTAGGTCCATCCCTGTTGTTATAAATGACAAGATTCCATTCTTTTCATGGCTGGGTAATGATCCATTATATATATATATATATATATATATATTCTTTATCCATTTATTTATGGATGGGCATTTAGGTTGCTTTCATATCTTGGCTATTGTAAATAATGCTGCAATAAACATAAAGGTACATATAGCTTTTCAAATTCATGTTTTTGTTTTATGAGGTAAATAGTAGTGGAGTTATCGAATCATATGGTAATTCTATTTTTAATTTTTTGAGAAACCTCCATACTGTTTTCCAATATGGCTGCATTGCCGCCAATAGTGCATGAGGGTTCCTATTTTCCCATATCCTCCCCAACACTTGTTATTTCTTCTCATTTTAATTCTAGCCATTCTGGCAGGTATAAGGTGATATCTCATGGTGGCTGTGATTTACATTTCCTGATGATTAGTGAGGGCCATCTTTTCATGAGTCTGTTGGCCATCTATATGTCTTCTTTGGAAAAAAATCTATTCAGGTTCTCTGCCTATTTTTCAATCAGATTATTTTTTTTTCCTTTGCTCCTGAGTTGTATAACTTCTTTATATATTTTGGATATTAACCTTCTTTTGCATAAACCAGTTGCAAATATCTTCTCCCATTCAGTAGGTTGCCTTTTTGTTTTATTGGTGGTTTCCTTCCCTGTGCAAAAGTTTTTATCTCGTATAGTCTCAATAGGTTTAATTTTGTTTTTTTTTTCCCCTTTTCTAGAGGAAACATATCTGGAAAAATGTATCTATGGCTAATGTCAAAGAAATTACTGCCCATATTCTCTTCTAAGATTTTTTGGTTTCAGTTCTCACATTTATATCTTCAATGCATTTGAGTTTATTTTTGTGTATGGTGTAGCAATGTGGTTCATCAAGTTTCAATGCAATGAACCCTGTGCCATTCTTATCTATGTTTCCTATAGTTCCTTGGTCATATCACTGAACAGCTTTAAGCTTCAATTTCCCAGTAAGAGTATAGAGCTGACAAATTGCTTTGCCTATCTGGAAAACAAGGCAGGATAGATTGATATGGGAGAGACAATGGTTTTGTATTCAAACAGTTATATATATTTTTTCTTATTTAGTACTCAATATGTTTATCTTTTACTTACTAAACTAAAAGTCAAACCGAAAAAAATCTTTTAAATATCAAAAAGTATTCCTCTAAATTAGGCATAGGCAGGTAGGAGACATACACAATATATAAATGAATGGATATAGTCATCTTCCATTATTGCATTTCTACATGAAGTTAGAAAATAAAGAAGAGGGATTCCAGATCATATTGACCACCTGGAGACAATTCCATGTTTTGTAAATTTGGGATCCTGTCAAGGCTTTGGGATCGGAGCCACTCAGGCAAGTCTTTTCTCTTTGTAATTAAAGGCATGAAGGCAATGCTATCCGGAGTCATAAGCCCATATTTACAGAGACTCTGTCTCAGATTGTGATTTGGGGGGAAAAGCACTTACCTAACACCCGCTGCTAATAGAACTCTAAAAACAGCATTTAAAGAAGAGTTCTTGGAGCACCCAGGTGGTCAATCGGTTAAGCATCTGCCTTCGGCTCAGATCATGATCCCACGGTCCTGGGATCAAGTATCTCATCTGGCTCCCTGCTCAGCGGGGAGTCTGCTTCTCCTTCTCCTTCTGCCTGACACTTCCCCTGCTTGTGCGCTCTCTCTCTCTCTCTCTCTCTCTCTCTCTCTGTCAAATTAATTAATTAATTAATTTTTAAAAAATCTTTAGAACAAAATAAAGCACAGTTCTTTGTTTTCTTACTGTCACAAACCTTCTATGCAACTTGATGCACAGAAGAAGGGAACGCTGTCCCCAGAGCGTACTGAGCACTCACTAAATTGTGTCATTGGAAGGGTTGTTCTAGAACATATTAGCTCAGTGAATCTCTCAAAAACCCTACTCAATAAGGACTATTATGCTGGGTTTTGTTTGTTTTAAGTAAGGAAAGTGAATTTAACTGGCATGTTCAAAGTCACACACCTACTAAAGCAGAGCTGGGCTTGGGAACCAGCTTTTTGACTTCTCATGTCATGATGTTTTCATGACATCATACTGCTAAAAAGGTCAAGATGGGGAATACGGAGTTTCTCTTGATGAATCTCTGTTAGCTCAGTGTACTGGGCATGACATTCTTTCCATGTAAAAATGGAAATTCAAATAACTTTGGCATTTAGGAAAGAAAATATAAATAAAATTCTTTTTTTTTATTTTAAAGATTTTATTTATTTGACAGAGAGAAGGACAGCCAGAGAGGGAAAACGAGCAGGGGGAGTGGGAGAGGGAGAAGCAGGCTTCCCGCAGAGCAGGGAGCCTGACCCCCGTGCTTAATCCCAGGACCCTGGGATCATGACCTGAGGCAAAAGCAGACGCTTAATGACTGAGCCACCCAGGCACCCCTAAAATTCTTTTTTTTTAAAGATTTTATTTATTTATTTGATAGAGAGAGACACAGCGAGAGAGGGAACACAAGCAGGGGGAGTGGGAGAGGGAGAGGCAGGCTCCCTGCTGAGCAGGGAGCCTGATGTGAGGCTTGATCCCAGGACCCTGGGATCATGACCTGAGCTAAAGGCAAACGGTTGACGACTGAGCCACTCAGGTTCCCCTAAAATTCTTTTCTTAATAAAGATTGTCGTTCCTAGCCTAAGGGTCCCTTGGTGAGGTGCAAGCCTAACTCCTTCCAAATTACCTAGGGAGTATCTTCCAAATAAATATCCATAGTCTCTACCCATGGAGCTTCTACTTCAGAATGTCCAAGTGGACCCTGAATATCTTTACTCCACTTTCCCCACTACCAATCCTGGGTGATACTTACCAATGGCTGAGATTGGGAGTTGCAGCTTTACCCTATATTCTTAATGTCAGATTAGGTCAGATTCCCGATATTCACAAAGAATATCAGACATGCTTGCAAAGGCCTTAAAACACCTCATGTTGGGGCACCTGGGTGGCTCAGTCAGTGAAAAATCCAACTCTTGGTTTCAGCTCAGGTCATGGTGTTGCAGTCATGGGACCCACTTACTCACGGTCTCTCTCTCTCTCTCTGTCTAAAATAAAGAAAAATAAAACCTTAAAGCACACACACACCCCTCATGTTATCTTCTTGGGAAGTCACATTTTGGACATTTAAAGGGGCTATGTGGTATGGTCATAAAGAACTTGGGTACTGAATTCAGAAAGCCTGGGTTCCAATCCTAAGTGCATCACCTATTTTTTTTTATGTGAGCATTATATTTAAACTCTGTGTCTGAGGATAATAAAATATTCTATAATTATGGGAAGATCACATGAGAAAAGCTATAGTAAGCCCTTGACAATCTATTACTATTATTATGGATGCTGCTGAGCACTAGTAATATACCTTTTAGCTACTGCACAATGACATAACAAATGATCCCAAAACTCAGTGGCTTATGACAATCAGCATTTGTTCTTACAATCTGGGAGTTACAGGTCAACCGTGATTTGGCTGATCCTGTCTGCATCTCAGCTGGGTAGATTTGCTTTAGCATGAAGATGCAGTTGAGCATGGCTTTAGGCTCTAGATTGGGTTCAGATCTGCTCCATGAGCTTTTGTTCTGAGGCCCAGAACCCAGGGCCAGCAGATGCTTGTGGCATACTTTTCTCATGGTGGGTCACTGTTGTACAAAAGCCAAATCAAACTATACAAATACATATAAAGCTTCTACTTGCATCACTTTTGCCAACACCCTTTTGGTTAAACTAGTCACACCATCAAGGCCACATCATTTTAGAGGGAAAGTAGACTATCTAAACTAGCAAAAACTGTAACAATGATTCTCAATGAATAAAAATGAGGTCCTTTAATATTTTTTGTGAGACTACAACTTACTATGTCCTATGCTAAACACTTCATATAGATTTTTAAGGATCTGAGAATGAGAAACCACCATCATTTGTTATCATCATCTGATGAGGACTGCTTTCAACTTTTCCTGCTCTGAAAAACACATTTATGGCATGACAATTCTTACACTGGGACAGCTCAGAATAATCTATATTAGAACAATTGATTTCTTCCAGGCACTCTGCTAAAATTTCTTGAAACATCAGAGATAGAGAAATACGTCAGAGGTGTGTATATTAGGATCTGGGTAGTACCTGTGAGAGAATGTTGGGTAACTCTTGAGTAGAGGATGGCCAGTTTGAGTTCATTCATTCAGCAAAGATTTCTTGCAAACCAATGTTATCCTAGGCTTATGCCTGGTAGAATTTATGAGCAAGTTTAGAAACATCACAAGATTCAGCAAGGATGTTAACAAAAGAGAAAGCTCAAACCTAAAATGAAATGAAATGAAATAGTAAAATAAAAAAGTCAGATCACAGAAAGACTTAAATGGAAGATTAAAAAGATGAGACTTTGGGGTGCCTGGTTGACTCAGAGGGTTAAGCATTTGACTCTTGATTTCAGCTCAGGTCATGATCTCAAGGTCCTGGGATTGAGCCCTATGTCAGGTTCCACACTCAGTGGAGAGGCTGCTTGAGGATTCTCTCTCTCACCCTCTCCCCTTCCCCCACTTGTGCTCTCTTTCTCTCTCCAAAATAAATAAATAAATCTTAAGAAAAAAAAAAGGTGAGACTTTATTGTATAAGAAGTAAGGAGGAGGTGATACTGGCTAGCAGATATTAGTATATAAGAGATTCGCCTACCTGGGAGCACCATACATATATATAACATTGGTTGACTATTGACTATAATTTTAAAGGACAAATAAAAAATCAAAAGAAAAATAATCAACATACCAATAAAAACAGAAAACATCATATAAACCATCTACACAGTGACAAGGACATATTAAAAAAATAAGCATTTGAGAGGTTGAACTTCAATAGTAATTAAAGAAATGCATAATATATCAACAGTTGTGTTGGTTGTGTGTCTTTTTTTGTTGTTGTTTTAAAACTTAGTGTGGTAACCACACTTAACATAAAGCCTACTTTCCTAACTTTTTTTTTTAAATTTAAAATACATCATTATTGACTGTAGGTACAATTGAAAAAATTTTAAAGGGAATATTATTAAAAAGTAAATAAATGAAATGTTATTAATACCCAGCAGAACAAACAGTGTGGGGTATAGCATAGTTTCAGAAATTTGTAATGGAAATAAAAATTGGCCAAGCATTTTAAACCAAAACTTATCAGCATTTGTAGATATTTTAAGCATTCATTGCTTTTGTTCAGTATTTATATTCACAGATATTTATTTAAGAGGAAAGAAAAATAGCAGCATCAATCAAAACAAAAGCAATAATCAACCCAAACCTTGTCCACATAGAACAAAAAGCAAGGGGGCGTTTTATTAAAAACTTTCAATCGCAAAACTGGAACTGGACTAAATGCTCACATTGGTAAAGAGACAGTTATAAACACCAGCTTCCATTCATTACATAGAATTCTATGCAACACTTTTTTAATACTCAGCTAGGAGAAATGTCACAGAAAACCTGACAACTTTTGTAAATGGGGTCACATTGGTCCTTGTTTTACTGTCCATATTTCAGAAGTATGTCAAGAGGTGTGGGGTTTTTTTTCTCCATCCTTTTTCTTCATTTTCCCTCTGAACTTAGTTTCAAGTATTTTTGAATTGGCTCATTTATTATACTCTGTGTTCATACAAGATGATGTAAAAACTGGACATAGTTTTCCAAAGCCACGAGATATCATGAGGCATGTAAATTATTGGCTTGTATTCCAATGAAGAGGTAAAACTTAAATCAAATCTCCTTCCTAGGTCTGTGTCACGAAGAATCACAGGGGCCTTTCCAATTAATTATCACTGATAGAAAGTACTTTGAAGTTAAAAAGGAAAAGAGTATAGCTAAATTAATGCAAGCAATAAATAATACAAATACACTCATTAACATTGCTCCTATATCATTTTGTGAAACATACCTTTTTTTTTCTTTTTTTTTTTAATCACTAAAGAGCTGGAGGAACATCTTACACATTTATTTAATACATTTAATCAAATCGTAATCTTCAGATTCACTCAGATCTGAATCTGAAAAAAAACTAGCTATGTAAATTAAAATGAGAACAGTAAAGTGATCATTGATTCCTTCAATATTTATGAAGGGCATTTTGTGCTTCTCAGCTGGAGGACTACCAGGAAAGTTCACCTCCCCTGTTTGTGTGGGACCTCAAAGGGAAATAATTAACCCACAAATAGGAAACTGAACAATGAAAATAAATAAATCTTCAATTTCTACAGAGAAATCTACAAAGGGTGATAAGTAGAGATTGTTACTTTTTATACTTATTAATCACAAATATATTGATTATGGAAATAGCATACTTGTTTCAGGGTGGTGAACTGAAGCCTGCTGAAATCTCTCTTACTTGTCCCATATTTATTAAATTGTTGTAAGACTAATAAATATGGAATTATATTCAAATTTATAAGTAAATAGATAGACATAGAGCAATGACATATCCACTAAAGGAGGAAGCATATGGGGGGCAGGGCACAGTAGTAGTAGAGACAAAACAAGGAAATTAAGGCCGTCTAGTGTGCATGTGTGTGAGTGGAGCAGGGGTTACTATTATACGAACAACTTTGAAGCCATCATGTAGGGAAATTAAATATCTCTGGCCCCATCTTTCTATCCATCTGTCTGTTTGTACTGTTTCCATCTACCTATCTACCTATCTAGGTAGCTAGCTACCTGCCTCCATACTTACCAATCTATCTTCTTAAATTACAGATGCTTCAGGGGTGGAGCTGTAGGGCACACAGGCATTACAATTTCTTGTTGACTATCTGCATGAGGATCAAATTAGGTGTTCGTTCCCATTTTGTGTTTTTCACAGTGGACTCTTTGAAATGAGGGTAGAAGA
The DNA here is from genome assembly GCF_003265705.2 of Callorhinus ursinus. Lineage (NCBI taxonomy): Eukaryota > Metazoa > Chordata > Mammalia > Carnivora > Otariidae > Callorhinus > Callorhinus ursinus. The sequence continues at coordinate 9,797,408 of NW_027397099.1, forward strand.
TTTTTTTCATTTGTTTGTGGTGAATTGGACATAAGAGATAGGAATAGAATCTACCACTTGAGCCACCTAATCTCTCATTCTTAGACTATATACATGATACTCTAATTTGCTAAGCACATTTAGTTTTGTAAATGAAGTGAGTACTGAATAATGAGTACTACGCCCTCATTTCCAACCAAAGTTAAAAGGGAAACCGGGGAATCAAGTTATATCTCAAAGTATCATTGGAAGACGAACCGTGAGAGGGCACATATTAAATGGAGCACTGGGTGTTATATGCAAACAAAAAATCATGAAACACTAAAAAAAAAAAAAAAGTATCATTGGAACTAACAGTTCTTCCCAGTACCTTGGGCTGGGTCTTATAGTGCTGGCTCTGATCCTTCTCAATGGAAGGATGATTCTACCCTTCATTCTACCCTCTCTTCAAAATTAACTCACAAAATTATGTTGTTACTATGTCTACTTAGGATCTCTGAAAATATGCATAACAAAAGTAAAAATCTGATTCCTATTTGTTAAAACCCCTTGATGTTGCTCAGAAGAATGATATTATTTAACACTAGGGACTCATATTCTTACACTTAGCAGTAATTGTTTATTATTTTTCCCTTTCATCCAAGTAATTGCAAGTGTTACTAGGCTGAAATATTTTCTTCTTTGCTTACTCTCCAAAAGAAGGTAATCACTGACAGAACTTCACAATATTATCAATAAGAACAGGCTTCAATATCTTCATTTTATGTACCAAATAGCATGAAAGAATTTACATGGCTTGCCCAAGGGCTGGAGTCAGAGTTGAACACAGATTGGTATGGCTCTAAACCATCACTCTGTCTTTATTCCATCCCTTCTCCATGTTTTTAAGACACTAGTATCTGGATCAGATGACATAATGCATATGAAAGCGGTTTGTGAGCTAAACTTCTGCTTAAATGGAAATAATGGTTGTAGAACAAAGTGCAATATGTTTCTTTAAAGTTAGCAAAATCAGACCCATTCTAACAACCTACATAAGCAGATTCCTATCCAACAATAATTCTAAATCATTAAATTATAAAGCTGCAGTTGAATGTATTTTAACAAACTTTCCATTGCATGTTTCCTTTGCATTCACACCTCAATTGGGTATTTTAAACCATGTAGAGAGTAAGATATGGCTGCTTCTCTCAAGGGTGTGATATTCTGAGGGGACAAACTTAGGCATACAATAATTTCTTTAAGTATAGTCACGATAATACAACCACACAACAATTGTAGTAGTATGAATCATTAAAAGACGGACACTAAATCCCATGGGTTAGGCACATAAAGAATTTTAGGAATAGAATCCCTTAAGGTAAAATTTAGCTATTGCCTAAATCTTGAAGAAGTGGTATAATTTATACTTGATCCCAAGACATCCAGCTCCATCCTTGTGATTTAGTGGAGTTTAACAAACAGCTGATCATTTTTTTTCTGCTCCAAGAATTGTGCAAGACAGTGGATATGCAAAATGCATAGACACACTGTGCCCCCAAGAGGAGACACAGACACTTCAAAGATGACAGCAATTCAGATAATGAAGTGCTAAAATAGGAATGCGGACATGGTGCTACATGAATGCAGAGACGGCAACACATTCTTCTTCCTTGAGAATGAACAAAAAGTTGAAGAAGCGTTTAAGTTGAGCCTTGAAAGACGGGTTGTAGCTTTTCTGGTGGAGAAGAGTGGGGAGCTATTCCTCAGGGGAAGAGACACTGTGAACAGGATAGAAAGGCATGGGATTGCACAGTTTGGGAAAGCATGTGTATTAATGTCAGGGACAATACCATCACCAGGGACTCATCTTCTTATCTTCAAATAAATATTAAGAATTACAAGGCTATTACAGGCCACATGTCGTTCTAGCTACTCAGAAGGATTTAGGGCAGAAAATACAGCATACTAGACAGTCAATATGTCTTTGCAGAAGTCCAGGTATTTGTTGGCCAGCTCCACTTATCTCCCCCAGGTGAAAGCTCAGGTAATAAAAAAACAAAACAAACAAACAAAAAAATACTCATGTCTTGCAGGTGTGTGATTCAGCCTAGTTTAGAATCTTTATCCCTAACATGAGTAGTATCTACCTACCACTCCAGAGGAGAGCTTCCAGAATCCCTACGTGACACATGTCAATTACAAGAGTTTTCTTCTTAGGAGCAGATAAGAATGATTTTTAACCTTTGGTTAAAATGATTTTTTAGAGATTTTATTTATTTTTCAGAGAGAGAGAAAGAGACTAGGACGGCAGGGGGAGCGACAGGCAGAGGGAGAAGCAGGCTCCATGCTGAGAAAGGACCCCGATGAGGGATTCGATCCCAGGACTCTGGGATCATGACCTTAGCCAAAGGTAGACGCTTAACTGACTGAGCCACCCAGGTGTCCCTGGTTAAAATGATTTTTCAAGTACTTCCTATGAGCCAAGAACTGGGCAAGTCATAGAGCCAGGGCTAATAATAAAATTATTGTTATCTTATTATTAAAATAAAATAATTTAACCAAAGGTTAAAATCTTATTCAGAAAGTGAAAGAATATTGATTCACATAGTATACTAGTTCTCACATTTTAGTTTGCAAACAGAGAATCCCCTTGTTAAACATTCATATTCTCAGGCCTAAACCTGACTTTATACATATAATTTGAGAAGAAAAGCCTTGCATATCTGAATATTAAGGCACTTTAAAGGCATAATGTGAAGAACCCCATGGTTTGAGAACCACTGGCAATGGTTACCTATAAAGGAAAAAGGGAAAGACAAGAGTTGGAGATAACTGACACTTTCATCCAATGCAAATTTATTTATTTTTTTCTGCCAGAAGATATAGGCAAGAATGTGAAATGGCCCATGTTCTTGGATAGAATTTGCAATTTTCACTCAAAGCAATGGAGAATTTTGTCTGAGTCAGCAAAATGATAGTTATCATGGGCACATTATTCTTGATAGCTGAGCTTAGGGGATAAGGGAGGAGAAATGGCCTAGTGTCCCTGCCAAAGTCACCTGAGGTTGAGGAAGAAAATGAGTTTTGGGGAGTTTAATATGTTTCATGTCTCCAACCTCATCCCCTACCATAATTCCGTTAACAGTTTGTTTTCCAATCATGCTGATCCATCTTTCACATGACTATGCTATATATTACCTCTAGTGAGAGAAGCTTTGCACAAGCTTAGCCTTCTGCCTGGGATAAAATCATCATCACCATCATCATCACATACACATGAACGTAGATATTACACATCCCACATCCTTTACTAAGGAAGTAGCCTCTGATCACCACTGGAGTTTTCCCTATCAAATATCCTCTTGGTATCTTATAACTTTATTTCATAGATCTTAACACATTTTTCCTCTCATGGTCATTTCTGTATTTATTTATATTTTCCTCTGGATAGTAAGCTTGATGAAGGTATGAGATGTCCCTGGTTCTGTTCCTTTCTCAGTTCTTGGCTCATAGGAAGTACTTGAAAAATCATTTTGAGTTCATTAACCAAAGAACACATGTATAAATAAATTAATGATATCCTGGAAGAAAAATTTGGTGATGATTGGAAAAATTTAATCCCAGTTCAAACATGAATTCATGACAAGATAGCTAAATTTGAAAATGTTCAAATACTAGTGAGAAGATGATGGGACTAGAGAGTAGGGTCTGAGACTGTATGTAAAAAACTATAAGAGACTGAAATGATGATGGTCAGGGAGGTTCTGCATATCCGAATTACAAAAAATATTATAAGTCACAAATGAGGCTTCTCATGTGTTGAAGACGGAGAAATTCCCCAGAGAAGTGTTTGTGAATAAGTGGGGACTACCAATTGGCCTTTAAGGCTTGGTAAAATGTTGACACCATAAACTTTATTTCATTCTGATCTAAAAGACAGGGAGGAAGGGGAGGGCCCAACGGCCAGTTAGACCTTTTTCCTGGAAAGTACCACTTTCATAAACTTTTTCAATCATCACAAAAGGACAATTGTGATCCTATTGTCACCTTTTTGAGAAGGAGGAAGAAAATGGGTTATAGAAAGTTTACTTATTTGTCCAGTGTAGCACAGTAGGTACATAAAAACAGCAGATCCTCTAAATAATATTTGCTAGCTCTAACATCTATACTCTTCCAAATTATTAACTTTTAACATCTCTCATATTTCCTGACCTTTTCAGATGCCCTTCACCTATTAGCTCATGTGGCCTTATGTTTCCATGTTAAGGCTTCCTCAAGATCAGGATGGTTAAGCCTTTTAGATTACAACATTCTTATAAATGGAAACATCCAAGAGTCTTTGCTTGATGGTTTCTAAAAACAAATACACACCTGTCAGAGATCAAGGCTATGGCCTCACACAGATGACTCTGTCATTTCTTTTGTTTTTTTTTTAAGATTTTTATTTATTTATTTATTTGAGAGAGCGAGAATGAGAGAGAGAGAGAGAGAGCACCTGAGAGGGGGGAGGGTCGGAGCGAGAAGCAGACTCCCCACCGAGCAGGGAGCCCGATGCGGGACTCAATCCCGGGACTCCAGGATCATGACCTGAGCCGAAGGCAGTTGCTTAACCGACTGAGCCACCCAGGTGACTCAGTGTCCTTTCTTTGAGGGAAGGGGAGTAATTTCTGTGCCTTTTCCTGTCACCTGCTCTCTGCTCCAATCATTTCTAATTTGGAGACCTCTCTTCTCATTCATCCCTCTCAGTTCAATCTTCTATCCCTTGTGCAGGATGAAGAATCACAGTTCCCATACACACATGTCAGGATGCCAAATTACCAGTTAGCAATTAAGGAAGCCCATTCACAAATCAACATAATCATTCAATTATGTGAAAGTCAGGAGAATTATCTCTTTCCATGATGCTGGCATCCTAAGCCACATCAAAGATGCTGGTATTTATTTCAGATCATTATACCTTGATGACTGATCAATTTGACCATCTTCCTATTTCGTGGGACAAACAAAAGGAATCTTTGTCTGCATTTCATGGCCATTCATCACTCTTCTGGCTTTCAAAATGCAAGAAAAATGGGAGGAGTAATGTCCAGCAGCCTAATGCTGAGAGCAAAACATGATCATACCTTAGTGTTTTTTAATTGTTAAATATCACCTCTGCCGAAAGACATGTATCATATGACCTCACTGATATGAGGAATTCTTAATCTCAGGAAACAAACTGAGGGTTGCTGGAGTGGTGGGGGGTGGGAGGGATGGGGTGGCTGGGTGATAAACATTGGGGAGGGTATGTGCTATGGTGAGCGCTATGAATTGTGCAAGACTGTTGAATCACAGATCTGTACTTCTGAAACAAATAATGCAACATATGTTAAGAAAAAAGAAAAAGAAGAAGATAGCAGGAGAGGAAGAATGAAGGGGAGTAAGTCAGAGGGGGAGATGAACCATGAGAGACGATGGACTCTGAAAAACAAACTGAGGGTTCTAGAGAGGAGGGGGGTGGGGGGATGGGTTAGCCTGGTGATGGGTATTAAAGAGGGCACGTTCTGCGTGGAGCCCTGGGTGTTACGCACAAACAATGAATCATGGAACACTACATCAAAAACTAATGATGTAATGTATGGTGATTAACATAACAATAAAAAATTTAAAAAATATCACCTCTGCCTACTTCGTATTGTGGAATAAACAATCCTGGAACAACTAAGATAACCAAGTATCTTAATATATTGTACTACACATCACATTATATTTACTCTCTTTGATTTTAGAATCAAGAGAAGCTCCCAAATAATCAATCCAAATGTGGATTCGAAACCATGTATTTCCCTAAACTCTGCCAGTAATTTGCTGTGTGATTTGGTCAGGTAGCATTCCTTATCTGTGCCTAATTTTTCACACATGTAAAATGAAGAAATGGGAACTTGATCATTTTTGACATTTCCATTAGCAAGTTAAAGACCCTGCTTTGATATTCAAGTGATGCACCAAATTAATTTACTTGTTATCATAACTATTTTTATTTCACAAACAAAATTCACAAATAAGAAGACGGTGTTATGAATATGAACAAGGGATTTTTCTACAGAGACTGTATACCTATAATATGATTTTATGCCCTTTTACCCCATATTATCCCTATAAAATGTAAAATCTTGGAGTAAGTTCTTACACTTTAATCATAAACATCATAAATATGTAGCACATGTTATGAAAACTTCACCTAATTCCCTAAAATCTCTTACTTCCCTCCACGAGAAACCACCTTCAATAGCTTAGTATGCATCGCATCACATTCCTTTTATGCACATATATATGGATACTATGGCATTTACCTTTGTTTTACATTAATGGGGTTGCATTTTGCACATTATTTGTGACCATGATATTGTATATGGGCATAAAATCATATTATAGGTGTATATTCTCTATAGAAAAATTCCTGTGTTCATATTCATAATACATTCTTTTTTCTCATTTAACAATATGCTTTGTAGTGTTATCCCCATCAGTATATAAAGGTATCTCAATCATTCTTTTTATGGGTGCATGGCAATTGATTATGTAAATGTACCATAATTTAATGTATCCATTTGTTGATACACATTTAGATTTTTAGTTTCTAAAAATTTTACAATGACAAAATGCAGGAAATTTCTTTTTTTCCAATTCCAGCTGTGCTTTTTCATCTTTTTATTTGCAAGAGCTCCCTGGCATATGAGTAGTGACTCAATATATACCTGATGATTAATTCATAAAAAGATATTATTATATGTTACCTTAAATATGAATTTATATTTATAGTGGTGGAAATAAGCTTCTCCAACACTGTTTGCCTTTTATTCTATTACTGGATGGATCCAGGGAGCCAGCATTAATTACAAACATGCGAAAGGGCAAATGATTGAAAAACTAAGAAATATTATTACAGTTTTTCACCCAGGGAGCAGAAGGATATCTAGGAGACCCTTCCTTCCAAATCTTCTATTGCCCGGTCTCTGGATGACTAAAGGGATTATACATCTAGAAAAACTAAAGGGCGGGGTGGGGCGGGGGACTATCAAGAGATTTCAATCCTTCATCTATTTATTCTTTGTTTTTGTTTTTTTTTTAATTTATTCATTTGATCAATCATCTCCTCCATAACAAATATTTCTTAAGGATTTGACATATAGTGGACAATAGATGAGAAAATATATTACTTGTTACCAAGCAGTCTGGTAGAAAAATTTTAAAAAGGATGCGATTTATTGAACATTAATTTATTTTATTTACTTTACCATGTTAATCTACTTCTTGTAACAATAGTACAAAGTAGGGGTTTGGTTTCAGTTATGTAGATATATAGAGTCACAGAAAATGACTTCTCCCAGTATAGAGTGTGACATTTGCAATCAGAGAAATGAATTCTGAATCCAAGCTAAGGCAATGACCAATAATATACCTTAAGTTTAGATGTTTTGTTTCCTAATCAAGGAAATGGAAATAATGCAACAATATCCAGCTAGTAAAATTGAGTTTAGCACAAGACCTTGGACACCATAAAATAAGTAATTGTGACTGTTTCATTTTTGTTTCCTAGTCTAACACTTTAAATAGTCAAGATGGGCCCAAAAGAATGGAAGTCACAGTTGACTGATTAGCCTTGCCTTGGGGTCTGGACAAAAAGAGAAGCTGATATTCTTTAGCTTAGCTTTTGGGAATAAGGAGTTAGAAGACAAGTCTTGCTCAGGAAGAGGTGGAGAATGATTGTCCTATAGAAATCAAGACTTATGTGATGAGAAAAGGCTCAACCAAGTTCAAGGCCCAAATCACCATGCCCTCTACTACTACCTCCAGATTCAGATTGTTCTGTTTCACTACCTTTCTTCACTTTATTAGCTGCTTGATGATTCAATCACTTTCCTTTTGTGTTTGGTGATAGTCATTTGCCAAGGCAGGACATGGTTCTCAGTGGCAAGAGTTTCTGCTCTGCATTTCTTCAATTCAGAGAGGGAGTTGTAACCTTAGTCTGACTTTTTGGCCCTTTGAGTTCCTTGAGATCAGCCTTATTTAGATCAGTTCATTTAGCTGTTTTCCTTTCTTTCTGCTTCAACTTCTTTCTACCATTTACAGAGAGATGCCTGGGGATGAAAAAAAAAAAAAGCTTGATATCTGAGGGAAGATAGCATGGGTTTTAACCTGGCTTATATGAGTACTAAGCAGTTGATTTGGTCATTGCATCACCTAACTGAATTAAAGTCTTCATCTTTATACTGCAGTAACAATACCTCACTCCTAAGGTTATTCAAGTCATAAATAAGATGAACAAGGTGAGGCACTTGGCAGAAAATACATTTTCTTTTTTTTTAAGATTTTATTTATTTACTTATTTGAGAGACAGTACAAGCAATTGTGGGGAGGGGCAAAGAGAGGCAGAGAATCTCAAGCAGATTCTGTGCTGAGCCCTGAGCACGGAGTCCGACGTAGAGCTTCATCTCATAACCCTGAGATCATGACCTGTGTCAAAACCAAGAGTCAGATGCTTAACTGACTGAACAACCTAGGCACCACTTTATTTTTTTTCTTTGTAGCAAATTACTAAGACTGAATAAGCTGAAAAACCCTACACAAATTTGAGTTTCCTTTTACTTTTATTTATATAATCTCTAATTTGAAGTTTCTGCAATATTCCTCTAGATGTATTACAATCAAGATTTTAGTGGGTAATACTGCATAGACTAGAAGTTCCTCCAGCTGGTCTTAAAGAATCACACTTCTAGGAAAGCATTCACATATAGTTGAGTGCTGTAGTGGCATTGGGCTTTTTGACCCGTTTCAATCTCTACTGGTGACAAACTTCGGTTCCTTTAAATAGCTCTGTTAGTGCTAACATGACTTGTATTTTGAAAGCTTAAATAAGAATCTTAAAACACTCTACCTTTATTCATAAGAGCAGACCATGTAATATAATGTAACACATTAGTTGGAACTTTGGTTTAAATTCCAGGAAACTGAGCTGTGTAGTCACTGAATGGTATGATCTTACAAATTTTCACATGAAACACCCAATTGTAGCTTTTGAATGAAATTGATGGTAGGAGGAACAAGGCCAAAGATCACATGTTAAGCAGTTTCCAATGTAACCCATAACTTTTGTTATAGGCCTAATATAAAATCTACTTGATTTTAAAGCCAACAATATTGAGATATAGTTGCTGTATTACTTAGGCTTTCTGACTAACTACAGAGCAGATTTTACAAATGAAGACACATAGGATTAAAAGAAGGTGGAAAGAAGTGAGGAAATTATGCAGAAATAGTTTAAAACCCTGTTGGGTGTTCAATATGCCTGAAAATTTTTGGAAGAAAAGAGAAAGGAGAGCTGTACTGAGGATTGCTCTCTCCCCCGTCTTCACCTGGCTAGGTCCCAGTCTTCCTTTACGAGTCATTTCCTTTTAGAATCCACCCTTGTATTCTTCCTTGTCTTATATACATTGTCTTCCTCTATGCCCTTAGCATCCGTAACTTTCCCCATCAAAACCCCTTCACAGTATGCTGCATTGTGGCCATCTATTTGCTCCTCTGTCTCTAGGACTATACTGTAAGCATCTCCAGAATGTGTTGTTTAGAGCTACAGCTCTATTGTCTAAATTCAGTTGGTACTCATTATATCTTTATTGCAATGAGGTTAATGCAGGTCTTTATAATAAATAAATATTTTAATAAGATTATCAGAGGATAATACTTTACTGTTTTAAGGTTCAATCTTATCATGTGTTCAGTGATCATGTACTAAATACATCAGAGGTCTTGGACAAAGTGACTAAGGGTATAGAGAGAGGAGATCATATGCAGGCTCTCTAGTTTTATAGTTGGGCCAATGTATTAGATTTCTATGAAGGACTCCTCTAAATGTCCTACTGTGAGGATCCTGGAGCCAAGTATGATTGCTATGAGTATTTACTTCTAAGCTAGAAGTCTACTTGGTTAGGAGTAGAATTCAAATCACAGTTAAAGAGAGAAACAAAATCAAATGGGGAAAGTGGTGCCAGGTCAGTTCAGGTAAAGAGATGTTTAAGGATATTAATTGAATCAGAAGTCAGCTCTGAATGCTGTTCAGCAGTGCAAATGAATGGAAAGATGACAGAGTTTGTCTTTTATGGATATCTCTGGATGTCATTACTGAAAATGGCTTGTTGTGCATTAACATTCTAGTTGCATGATTAGATGGATGCTACAGGTTGGCTTAAATAAGCTATGCAGATCAGAGGGTCAGGGAACTAGCAGGAGAGGTTGCCTTGAAAAAGAGACCCATTGCAGGGCAGTTGCAAATGCTATTGTAAGAACATGGGATAAGCACTGTGGGACAACAAACAAACAAAAACCCAAAACATAATCTACCTTGGTGGATTGTGGAATCCTTCACCAAAAAGGCAACAGTTGAATGAGATCATGAATAATAAGTAAGAGATCAGTATACTAAATTTTTAAAAGGGGAGAGGGTGGTGAGAAAGATGGTTATGCTATACAATGTAGATTCATCCCTAAGATCTGGAAGTTTCTCTTTACGATCCTAACACAGTATCTATAAATGCTTCTTAAATGGCTTAGTAATTTCATGTTTCCTGTTTTGACACATACAGGATTAGCACAAACAAGGTATATACTTAAAACTATGGACTTAATAATCTATATCTATATCTGTATGTATCTATATATATATTTCAGTTTAAAAAAAAGTACAGGCAGATCTATTATCATTTCTGCTCCCCTACTCTCCACCCCAATAAAGCCTCCTTGGAAAAGATCAGGCAAACACAATTATCTCTGGTCTAGAGATGAAGAAACCAAAGATCAAAGAATGTAGGTCTTGTGTAATGTAATCCTGTAAGCAGCATATCCTGTGATTCAAAGAAGAATTTTTCCACTTGAAACCTCTTTTCTTCCTTGTGCAACATGCTGCCTTCCATGGATCTCTGATGCACTTAAATAGAGTCATTTAAATCTGAAAATGATATCCTTCAGAAAAATTTAGTGTTTTATCTCTCCCAAGAATGATAATAACTTGGTAAGGAAATCAATAAAATTTAAAAAATCAAATGGGTCTTACTTGGGGATGGCCTTTTATATATATTATGCCTTTTAATACAAAAACCATGAAAGGTAGGTAATTATGCATATTTTTTAACAAAAAAGAATTACATTCTAGATAATTAAAAGTTCATTTTCTTTTTTTTAAGATTTTATTTATTTATTTATTATTTGAGAGAGAGAGAGAGTAAGCAAAGAGGGAGAGGGAGAAACAGATTCCCTGCTGAGCAGGGAGCCCAATGCGGGGCTCGATCCCAGGTACCCTGAGATCAGGACATGAGCCGAAGGTAGACACTTAACCAACTGAGCCAACTTGGCATCCCAAAGTCCATTTTTTTTTTCAAAAGTCACATAGTATCTAAACAAGATATTCTTTTTTTTTTTTTTAAGATTTTATTTATTTATTCATGAGAGACAGAGAGAGAGAGAGGGGGAGAAGCAGGCTCCCAAGGAGCAGGGAGCCCGATGCGGGACCCGATCCCAGGACCCTGGGATCATGACCTGAGCCGAAGGCAGACGCTTAACCATCTGAGCCACCCAGGCACCCTAAACAAGATATTCTTTATGAGGGTCTCTAGTGAGACATAGCAAGAAAGAAGCACTGCTCTTCAAATTAAAACTTCTCTAAACCAGAAAGATCTCCCTGAAGGGGAAGGAGGGTTTGATGCAATTAATCAAGAGGAAATTCTAGTTGAAAGTTTGGAGATACTCCGTCTGAGGTAAAAAATGTTGGGCTAGGAGTCAACAAATATGGCCTCTACTTCCAGGAGTTATCACTGAATGGTTCTAGCCCTAATATCTTCACTAACTCTAAATAAAATAAAGTGTCTGATAACTTCTGTATTATTTTTCCCAATTTATATTAGTTTCCTGTGGCTGTCATAACCAATAGCCACAAAATTGGTGGCTTAAAACAACAGAAACTTAACTTTCTCACAGTTCTGGAGGCTGGAAGTTAGTATCGGTTTTGCCGGGGTGAAATCAAGATGTCCGGTGTGGGCAGTGCCATATTTCCTCTGGAGACTCTAAGGGAGAATACATCCCTTGCCTCCTCTTCTTCTTCTTCTTCTTTTTCTTTTCCCCATTCCTTGCCACTTCCCGCTTATGGTGGCTGATGACATTTCTTTACTTGTGGCCCCATCCCTCCAATCTTCATCTCCATTTTCACATTTTCTTCTCTTCTTCTGCGTGTATAATCCCCCTCTGCCTCTCTCATATGAAGTGACTTATGATTGGATTTAGGAGCCTTCCAGATAATCAAGGACAGTCTTCTAATCTCAGAACATTTCCAGGTTCCAGGGATTGGGACCTGGTATCTTTGGGTGGCCTTCAGTCAGCCCCTACAGTACTGAAAACATTATTATTATTATTGTTATACTTCTAAAATATATTATAATGCATAAGAGGACAGGATCTGGAGCCATATTCTTTGCAGATTACTGGACAAAGTGGTAAACTTTTGTCATCTGTAAAATGGAAAGAGAAACTGAACCTATCTTTCAGGCTTGTTTTAAAGATTTAAAAGATAATGTTTGTGAGCACTTAGAACAGTGCCTATCATGCAACAGGTGCCCAGTAAACCTTAACTTTTACTGTAAGTTGTTACTATTTTCCACCCATGAAAAGGCTGCATATATTGAAAGATCTTGTCTACCAAAGACACTACATGTATTCAGTAATATTTAATTTGATTCCTAATGTTTTATTAATCAAAGACATTTATCCCCCACTGCCTGTCAGGGCTGACTCGGCAGGAGATAACCAGGACGTCCACAATCAGTTGACACAACTTCAGCCAAAAGAACAGACATTAAACATTATAACTGGTGTATTCATAGTCTGATCCGGTGTTCCCACCCTGATAACACTTGTTGAAATGGTGAAAATACCTACTTTATCTCTAATAAGGAATTCAAACATTAGGTTTTCTCTCTATAAATCTTTTTAAATCTTACTTAATTAATTATTTTTGCATTCCACATTTTCTACCTCTACCCAGGGAGCCCAAACCTTGTTGAAAACTCTGTCCTTAGGCAATGTGGTACCTTTAAGGAGACCATCCAAGCTTCATCATCACACACGTCATTCTTCATCAGCCACCTCTGGAGCATGTGTGGGAAGGAAGGGCCATCATGTGAAAGTTGTAATATACAGCTTACTGCTGTCCTTTAAAATAATTCTATCAGGAAGCCCACTCCAGCAAGTTCAGCTATTAATCCCACTGCAATTTACTGCCACAGGGACAGAGGAGAGACTGTGCCATGGTTAGCATCCCATGAAGTCTTTAAGAGAGCCAGAAATATGCTCCTTTTACATATTAGATGCTGGGATGATCTAATCTCCAGATTCATCAATGTCCATGTGCGGCTGGATGTGTGTGACGAACTCTGACTGGCTCTACAGCGTGGTTTACAGCTTTGGAACAACTTCCATTCCTCTAAAGGCCTTGCAAAAAATGGGGTCCCTCCTATCCTTTCCTGATGATGAGCATCAGGAAAGCAGTTCTATAAAAAAGAGAAAGTCAAGGCAAAGGATTCCATTCCCCAAATGATTTCACTAATTTATCTCTGAGCACATTTATTGGGATAAAAATGGGAAAGTCATGTACAATATGACTGTGTATGTGCCCTTACCTCCTTCTCCTAGAGATTAAATTATCTGTCTCTTTCATTCTGTAGGGCTGCTTGGCACCTACAAGACACCAGAGTCTGGCATCTTCAAAAGATGGAGGCAGGTAGGATTTAACTCTAAGTGAGACAGAGACAAGGAATGAGACAAATTTGCAGATTTATTCCAAGAAATTCAGATAATATGTTTTGAATGCTTATCTAATACTAGTCACTGCAATTTACATTTGATTGCTCTCAATAAAAGTAAAGAACTGGAGTAGTAAGTGTAAATATCTTAGTTAAAGCCAGATAGGGAGCAAGATGCAGAGTGAAGAGTTGAACTGAAATAGTTTGAACTCAGAGTTTAGGCTCCTCATCTCTCTGCTATAGCACCTTCTGATGTGTGGAGCTGCCAGCCTGCTTTCTTATTCTATGTTCCCATTCCCCATTCTCTGGGAATACTGGCAGTGACCTTCCATGTTTATCTGACTTGTTCTTGGCAACTTCATTCTCTACCACCCCCTTAATTTCTTGCTTGACTCTAGGTACCTGTTTCCTAGCTCCTCAAATATAGAACTGTAGCTACAACAAATAGATGAAAGCATGTAACTTCTATTGAAGTCTTGCCTGTGGATCCTCACCTCGGACAATCCCGTAACGAAGAGCATGACACAAAATAGAATTCATAATTCTGCATTCAGATGAGACATTTTATACATTTGCATGTCTTGTGTGGCATTTTAGTGAGTTTTACTATACCCTTCTGTTCAATATTTTATTACATTTCACTGAATTGTTGAACAGATAAGGGAGGGTATTAAAAAGTCAGAAGAATGCATGTTTAGATCCCACATGGGATTCTTGTTTAGCCATATTACCTTGACTTTGACATTTCATTAGTATAATAGTGATGACAGTATGTACCTAACAGAGTTCTTACATGGATTAGATAAGAACATTTATAAGGGAAGTACAGTAACAGGAACATGGTAAGCTCTCAGTATTTAAAAATGTCATTTTGTTCTTGTTTACAAAGATTTATTTTGTAATAGGTCCTTAATGTTGCTCAAAATTAAGGCACCCCGTTTCCTTTTCATCTTAAAATCTTACTCTGAAACTTGGGCCCATTGTAGGTGCTCCATATGCGGTAAGGAAATTGAATTTCTGAGAGCTGCTTAGACGTTAAATGAATCCGTGGAAATTCTTTCTAGTCTAAAAACTCTTGCCCTTATCTAAGATTAATTCCCTGGAAAATGCAGAGGGAAGAAAGATAGGGGGGCGGTGCAAGTAGAAAAGAAGAGAGAGGGGGACAAAAAAGATTATCTGTGAGATATTTATCTAAACAGTCTGGCTGTGAGAGTGGCAGGCTCTGGATGGTCTCCCAGTATGGGAGGGAAGATAAATGGTTTCCAGGTAACCCTGGTGCTGCTCCTTAAAAGGACCCTGCTGTGGCCAGAGCTGGGCTTCTTGACCCTGTTTTAATGTAGGAGGAAGGATGGGGAGAATCATAAAAGGAACACACACTCTCACACTCGCACAGAAGATCCCCTAGAAATGTTGGATCTGTTAAGGCAGCCAGGATATGTGTATGTGTGGTGTGGTAAAAAGCGCTTGAAATGCTACTTTGCTGCTGCAGCTCTGTGACCTTAGGCACATTATTTGCTCTTTCAGTTCTTTCCTTATTTGTAAAATGAGGAAAATAACACCAACCTCATAGGACTAGTCAGGTGGTTAAATAATTCTAACTGCATTAAAGCTGTTAACAGAGTTTATGAATGTACTATGACAACAGTTATAAGCTGTCATGTAATACAGATAACTATTTTAGGCTAAATGTGAAGAATATCTTTTCAGATGTTTGTCTGTTCATCTTTATTGAAAATTAACCATTATCTGAAGTATTGGCATCAGTGTGTTCATCACCCTGTCCTGTGGCCAGATTCCATGAAACCAGACGTGGATACTTGATCTTCACTGAATGATATGCATTTTTCTCTTCTAGAATTTAGTTTTGGGCTAAAGCTTCGTGTATATATATATATAGTGTGTGTGGGCGGGGAGAGAGAAAAGAAAGTAGAAGAAAATGAATTTGGAATGTCCCATTAATACCTTTTCCTGGGAACATATCCTTAATAAATACTTTCACAAAAATCACAGTCAGCTGAGCGAAATAAGTCCATCAGAGAAAGACGTGTATCACATGACCTCACTGATATGAGGAATTCTTCATCTCAGGAAACAAACTGAGTGTTGCTGGAGTGGTGGGGGGTGGGAGGGAAGGGGTGGCTGGGTGATAGACATTGGGGAGGGTATGTGCTATGGTGAGCGCTGTGAATTGTGCAAGACTGTTGAATCACAGATCTGTACTTCTGAAACAAATAATGCATTATATGTTAAAAAAAAAAAAGAAGAAGAAGAAGAAGATAGCAGGAGGGGAAGAATGAAGAGGGGGAAATCGGAGGGGGAGATGAACCATGAGAGACGATGGACTCTGAAAAACAAACTGAGGGTTCTAGAGGGGAGGGGGGATGGGTTAGCCTGGTGATGGGTATTAAAGAGGGCACGTTCTGCATGGAGCACTGGGTGTTATACGCAAACAATGAATCATGGAACACTACATCACAAACTAATGATGTAACGTATGGTGATTAACATAACATAATAAAAGAAATCACAGTTAGGCTCTCCTAGAAAAGTCATTTTCTTTTTAAGAATTTATTTATTTATTTGACAGAGAGAGACTCAGAAAGAGAGAAGGAACACAAGCAGGGGGAGTGGGAGAGGGAGAAACAGGCTTCCAACCGAGCAGGGAGCCCAATGTGGGGCTCGATCCCAGGACTCTGGAACCATGACCTGAGCCAAAGGCAGACGCTTAACGATGGAGCCACCCAGGTGCCCCTAGAGTCATTCTCAATCAACTGACATGGAAATTACCTGCCAGAGATCAACTAGTTTTAAGGCAGATGTAGGTGTCCTTAAGATTTTTTTTAATTGAATGGTCTATAGAGTTTGACAAATTAGAGTATATATGTTATATCAGCTATTAACCGTTTGACCTCGGAAAAGTTACTTAACCTCATCTGCCTCAGTTTTCTTGTCTGTAATATCTATTTCACAGGACTGTTTGGAGAAATGAAATAAATAGGGGTCCCCCCAGATATCTTGGTATGCCATATCACTTTCATAAAGAGTAGCCTTTATTATTACTGTTACTGTCACAACAACTTTTCTTTCTCTGTGAATGATTCTAGCTCTGCTTGAAGTTGTTTTGGTTGTACTTTTTTTTTTCTTTTACCATTTATAACTGTGTCCTCCTAACTTACAGTTAAGCCAGAGTTAGAGAACACTTTCAAAGTAAGTAGTTAAAATGGAAACATTAGTGTAATCACAATTGGAAGAGACTAGTTGCCATGGCAATGCTTTTGCCAAAGTAATGGAGAGGTAAGTTAAATGGGAAGGGAGGCTGTAAAAAGTTGCTTGTATTTTTAACTGCATTGAGTGTGATAGATGGAAGAAAAATCCTAAATTGTATTTAGCAGGCATTTTTTTTTCTGTCTTTAAAATCTTTATTTACTAAGAATGTGTTTTTACTCGAGTGCTGCTGTTACCCATAGTAATATTTATCTATCACTGGCAGATGTTTCTGCAGAAAGGAACAAGTATCATATGAGAGTTCTAGAGTCAGACATCTTGGATTGGACACTAGTTGTGCAGTGATCTGTTTGCAAGAATTTGTTCACATTTACTAACCTAAAACTCATTTTTCTTATATGTAAGATATGAAGATGAATAATATCTGGACTCATATGCTTGGATTGCATGAGCTAGTTTATGTGAAATAATTAGCAGAGAGTCTGCTATTTAGTGAACAATAGAATGTGTTCATTATTATCATCAAATTATCATCGTCATTGTCATTATTATCATGACTATTATCCCAATCATTTTAGAATAGTAGAGCTTGGGCAGTCCTGAGGGATCATTTAGTTAAATTCTATCATCTTATAAAGATCATTTGCCATATATCAGACAATGCGGTTGACACTGGTGACTTATGTATGGAAAATGTGTAGCCTCTGGTCTTTGGAGACTCATGGATAAAATGTTCCTTTAGATCCACAAGGTTCATGGAGGTAAGAGAAATACATATTTCATTCACCATTGAGTATAAGCAGGGCAATGTACTTAGATGGTGTCTCACACAAAGTAGATATTCAGTAAATCCTGATCAAAGGAATGAATTAATTAATGGATAGACTGGTAACTGAATTCTTGAGTAAATTAATTGGAACACAGGAATAGGGTTTTAGGTGCTATACAAAATAACATGGGGCTCTAATAGTTCAGGGTTAGTATCGAGGAGATTTACCTGAACATAGAGGGTTTATACTCTATCCAGTGGGAGGCCACCATTTTCACCAGTCCCATCTGCCCTGGCAATGGCTTTTGTGTCTCAGGCCTGAGCAGATGTAACATGGTACCCTCTTTGCCCAACACATACCGTGTTATCATCAAGGTTAAAAATATAACATGTTTCTCTAGCTCACTTACCTACACCAAGAGTAAATGACTTTGTCCCTGTATCATGATCCCCTAACGCATGGCTTCTCATGCCTCCACCTTCCTCCCAGGAGCGATGAGTGAAGTATGCTTACTGTGTCACTGTGAGATGTGACATTGAATAAGCTCACTTAGTCACAAATTAATACCTCTTCACCTCCATCTCCCCACTCTCTGAGAGGGCTTTGTTTTTCTAAGGCTCTGCCTTATATAAGGATTTCTAACCATGTCATCTGCTCTAAAACTTTGGCAAAGTACTAAAGAGAGCTAATTGATTTAAAAGAGAAGGTTTGGCTCATTTTATGAGGCCACCATTACCTTGATCCCAAAACCAGACAAAGACCCCATCAAAAAGGAGAATTACAAACCAATATCCTTGATGAACATGGAGGCAAAAATTCTCACCAAAATACTAGCCAATAGGATCCAACAGTACATTCAAAGGATTATTCACCATGATCAAGTGGGATTTATCCCTGGGCTGCAAGGCTGGTTCAACATCCGCAAATCAATCAACGTGATACAATACATTAACAAAAGAAAGAACAAGAGTCATATGATCCTCTCAATAGATGCAGAAAAAGCATTTGACAAAGTACAGCATCCTTTCTTGATCAAAACTCTTCAGAGGATAGGGATAGAGGGTGCATACCTCAATATCATAAAAGCCATCTATGAAAAACCTATAGCGAATATCATTCTCAATATCATTCTCAATCCATTCTCTAAGGTCAGGAACGCGGCAGGGATGTCCACTATCACCACTGCTATTCAACATAGTATTAGAAGTCCTAGCCACAGCAATCAGACAACAGAAAGAAATTAAAGGCATCCAAATCGGCAAAGAGGAAGTCAAACTCTCACTCTTTGCAGATGATATGATACTGTATGTGGAAAACCCAAAAGACTCCACCCCAAAACTGCTAGAACTCATACAGGAATCCAGTAAAGTAGCAGGATATAAAATCAATGCACAGAAATCGGTGGTATTCCTATACACCAACAACAAGACAGAAGAGAGACAGATCAAGAAGTCGATCCCATTTACAATTGCACCCAAAACCATAAGATACCTAGGAATAAATTTAACCAAAGAGGTAAAGGATCTGTACTCAGAAAACTACAAAATACTCATGAAAGAAATTGAAGAAGACACAAAGAAATGGAAAAACGTTCCATGCTCATGGATTGGAAGAACAAACATTGTGAAGATGTCAATGCTACCTAGAGCAACCTACACATTCAATGCAATCCCCATCAAAATACCATCCACTTTTTTCAAAGAAATGGAACAAATAATCCTAAAATGTGTATGGAACCAGAAGAGACCCCGAATAGCCAGAGGAATCTTGAAAAAGAAAAGCAAGGCTGGCGGCATCACAATTCCAGACTTCCAGCTCTATTACAAAGCTGTTGTCATCAAGACAGTATGGTATTGGCACAAAAACAGACACACAGATCAATGGAACAGAATAGAGAGCCCAGAAATGGACCCTTAACTCTATGGTCAACTCATCTTTGACAAAGCAGGAAAGAATGTCCAATGGAATAAAGACAGTCTCTTCAACAAATGGTGTTGGGAAAATTGGACAGCCACATGCAGAAGAATGAAACTGGACCATTTCCTTACACCACACACAAAAATAGACTCCAAATGATTGAAACACCTTATGTGAGACAGGAGTCCATCAAAATCCTAAAGGAGAACACAGGCAGCAACCTCTTCGACCTCAGCCACAGCAACTTCTTCCTAGAAACATCGCCAAAGGCAAGGGAAGCAAGGGCAAAAATGAACTATTGTGATTTCATCAAGATAAAAAGGTTTTGCACAGCAAAAGAAACAGTCCACAAAACCAAAAGACAATCGACAGAATGGGAGAAAATATTTGCAAATGACTTATCAGATAAAGGGCTAGTATCCAAAATCTATAAAGAACTTATCAAACTCAAGACCCAAAGAACAAATAATCCAATCAAGAAATGGGCAGAAGACATGAACAGACATTTATCCAAGGAAGACATCCAAATGGCCAACAGACACATGAAAAAGTGCTCAAAATCGCTTGGCATCAGGGAAATCCAAATCAAAACCTCCATGAGATACCACTTCACACCCGTCAGAATGGCTAAAATTAACAAGTCAGGAAACGACAGATGTTGGCGGGGATGCAGAGAAAGGGGATCCGTCCTACACTGTTGGTGGGAATGCAAGCTGGTGCAACCACTCTGGAAAACAGTGTGGAGGTTCCTCAAACAGTTGAAAATAGAGCTACCATACGATCCAGCAATTGCACTACTGGGTATGTACCCCAAAGATACAAATGTAGGGATCCGAAGGGGTACGTGCACCCCAATGTTTATAGCAGCAATGTCCACAATAGCCAAACTGTGGAAAGAGCCAAGATGT
The DNA here is from genome assembly GCF_003265705.2 of Callorhinus ursinus. Classification (NCBI taxonomy): domain Eukaryota; kingdom Metazoa; phylum Chordata; class Mammalia; order Carnivora; family Otariidae; genus Callorhinus; species Callorhinus ursinus. The sequence continues at coordinate 9,818,015 of NW_027397099.1, forward strand.
CCATCGAGTGATGAATGGATAAAGAAGAAGTGGTATATATACACAATGGAATATTATGCAGCCATCAAAAGGAATGCGATCTTGCCATTTGCAACGACGTGGATGGAACTGGAGGGTGTTATACTGAGTGAAATAAGTCAATCAGAGAAAGACATGTATCCTATGACCTCGTTGATATGAGGAATATTTAACCTCAGGAAACAAACTGAGGGTTGCTGGAGGGGTGAGGGGTGGGAGGGATGGGGTGGCTGGGTGATAGACATTGGGGAGGGTATGTGCTATGTTGAGCGCTGTGAATTGTGCAAGACTGTTGAATCACAGATCAGTACTTCTGAAACAAATAATGCAATATATGTTAAGAAAAAAAATGAAGAAGATAGCAGGAGGGGAAGAATGAAGGGGAGTAAGTTGGAGGGGAGATGAACCATGAGAGACGATGGACTCTGAAAAACAAACTGAGGGTTCTAGAGGGGAGGAGCTTGGGGGGATGGGTTAGCCTGGTGATGGGTATTAAAGAGGGCACGTTCTGCGTGGAGCACTGGGTGTTATGCACAAACAATGAATCATGGAACACTACATCCAAAACTAATGATGTATGGTGATTAACATAACAATAAAAAAATTAAAAAAATAGAGAAGGTTTGGGCCGCCTGGGTGGCTCAGTCGGTTAAGCATCTGCCTTTGACTCAGGTCATGATCTCAGGGTCCTGGGATCAAGCCCAGCTGTTGGGCTTCCTGCTCAGTGGGAAGTCTGCTTCTCCCTCTCCCTCTGCCTCACACCCTGCTCATGCTCTCTCTCTCTCTCTCAAATAAATAAAATCTTTTAAAAAGTAAAAATAAAAAAATAAAATAGGTTTCATTAGGAAAATTTATTCTACGATGTCCTGATCTCACTTTAATAGCTTCAATTTAAAAGCTTTCACCTAAATGTCCATATAGTTATAAAATACAGGTGTGTGTGTGTGTGTGTGTGTGTGTGTGTGTGTGTGTGTGTGTGTGTTTAGTCTTGTGGTATGGGGATTAGAGGAATTTAAATGATCATGATGAAATCCTTTTATTAACTAAGTGCAAATGAAACACATGCATTATAACTACTTATTTGTAGATATCACTGATGTGATCCCTTCCTCAGGTACCATTCAAGAAAATTAATATTGAAATTTATCAGGAATCCTTCTCCCATTTATTTTACCCAGATGAGACCTGCTATACCGCACAGCCTCAGTGGGTCAGGAAAAGAAGTCTTCAACCAAGAGCTGTGACTTGAATACTGGGTAACATGCTAAATCTCATTACATAAGTCTCTTCATAGTTTTCCTTTCCTTCTGAACTGAATTACCATTACATCTAGGCACAGGCCATGACAATACCTTAACTCTGACCACATGACCTAAGATTTTCTCTCCAGGCCCTATGATTATCTCTCCATTACTTGCTAGTGAGCATGTTACATTAATCCCAGGTTGAGAAACCGTGGTTTATTTGCTCTCTAACCTACTCATGGATAGATTTTAGATTATCTTTTATTTATTGTTCCTAGAAAGTGGTGAGTAATCTAATGTTTTATTAGTAGCACGAAGTGCCTGGCATTATGTTAAGTACGTTCATAGCCATTATCTGAATATATCATCAGAACTACAAGTTTTTTTAATTTTATTTTATTATGTTATGTTAGTCACCATACAGTACATCATTAGTTTTCTGATGTAGTTTTCCATGATTGATTGTTTGCGTATAACACCCAGTGCTCCATTCAATACATGCCCTCCTTAATACCCATCACCAGGCTAACCCGTCCCCCTACCTCCCTCCCCTCTAGAACCCTCAGTTTGTTTCTCAGAGTCCACAGTCTCTCATGGTTCACAAGACAAGTTTTTAATGCTCATTTTACCAATGAAAAAATTTATTATGGAAATTAGGTATTTTGCATAATATAAATATAAGGATGTGTTATCACTGGATGGACAGTCTCTAAAACCATGCTTGATTTAGATACAAGAGTTTCTCACTCCTATAGTATCATCCTACAAGCTGACTTGAGTTGATAACATTAAGGAACCAAGTTCATGGAATTAAAAAATGGTGAAATCAGGTTACAAACCCCAATTTTTTTTAGTTCAATTCTGGAGTTGTCTTCATTATGCCCTATTATCACAAAGAAGAAAGGGAATAAGAAAAATGGCTACCTAATTAGGAGTTTCACCTCTGGAGTGAACTGAAAGTGTTCAAATTCCAGCATTACCACATGTTAGCATTGTCAACTTAGGAAGTCAGTGCTAAGATTATTATATAAATAGTACCTAACACTCAGTTTATTTTAGAATTTGATGAGGCATGCAAGGTGCTTAGCATAGTGCCTAACATATAATTTGTGCTCAATAAATATTTATTATTACTCATAATAATACAATTTAGTTTTGAATCAGCTGAAAATTACTATGAATGTATAAAGTGCTAAAAGACATTTGATGGCTGCAATAAAAAGAAAACCTCTTTGCTAAAATGGCAGACAACATTCCATGTGTTTGGTTTGCAGGAGTTTCCTGCTTTCCTAATGGAAGATTAATCCCTGTCAAGAATTTGGAAACTGATTAAATGAACTCATCACTTTACCCAAGGAAGTCATTTCCTCTGCCCAGGCTTCCTGCTGAACCAGCACCTTTGAATGATACTCATGCAATATTTAACTGGTGTGGGCATTGGAATACATTTGGTTCAAAATGTCCTTTTGCTTATGGCATACATAATCCAGCTATAAATGTTTATTTAATATTCTGAGCCAATGCAATTGCCAGTTAATCACAATAGTGATTGACCTCTGTCAAAAGATTTATACATCTGAGTAATTCCACATATTTATTCCATAGTTTTGAATATTCTTAACAAATATCAAATTTTCAACTCCTCTATATACATGTTAAAAGGACAATATTGATGGGGATAGGCAGATGTTTACATGATAGGTCAATCTCATTATTATCACTAATTTTAAAAGGAATCTCTGTATACTGAAAATTCACATACATGCACATTCACACATTCATACATACAAATGTACACTCACACACATATGCATAAATATACCTTTTTAATTACCAGAGGAATGTTTTATGTTTGGTAATGACCCACACATGCATTAAATTTATGAATAGTCTCATTTTTATCCAGTGACTCTTAAAACCTTGAAGTCTTCAAATGATTTTATGATTAATACTGATATTAACACTTGTAAAAGAAAAATAAAAGCCCCACCATATAGAGGAACTAATGTTGAAATGCCTATAGTATTTTGGACTTGCCTAAAGTGTCCTTATTGCACCTTAAAAAAGAGCGCGGCATTCAAATTTAGAGGATAAAACCGGATAAATAATTCAATAATAGCATCGATGTCATGCTTGTATAGTATTTTCCCTCCATGTCTTTAAAATAATGCCAAGAAAGAGACAGGCTGGGTTTTATTACCCTTAGCTTACAAATGAAAAAACCAGGGCTCAGATAATTTAAGTAAATTTACTTAACTCCCATATGGTGAGTTGATTAGGATATAAACCCCTCCCCTGCCCTTTTTAACTAAAAATGCAGTATACTTTTCAAACGACTTGATTTTCCCTCTGAATTATAAGAGAATATGTAGGGTATTGGAGACAAAGGAGATCATTTACAAAATTAGATATCAAATGATCAAATACACTCTTATTTGGATCTCCAAACACTTGTTAATTAAATTCCTATTATCTGACATGCCTATCTCCATGATGCCAAACATGAGGACAGTTCCATATAGCTTTCTATAACCTTTGTACTCAAAACTAGTAAATGAAACTTAAATTCAGTCCTTGTCTTATTATTACACTATGATGGATCACATACTCAGGGACTGATCTTAAGTTTTTACCATGAAATTTTCCTCAGCCTCTTGATGTATTTTCTCCATTACCACTGTCTCAGCCTTGAGTCCACAGCTGGTTTCAGGAGTCAAGGTGCTTAAATAGGTTGAAATTAAAATACACCGCTATGGCCAATTTCCATTCCATCACTACCTATCATGGAGGTGAAGAATTTGGACTGTGGAAACAACCACTACTGAATTATGTGAGTCCTTACTGTTTACCAGAAAATGCCCTATCATGGTGCTGCTTTGCTGATATACACAGTACTCTGAAGTGATATAGAATACAGCACGCTCTGACTCTTTGAGCTAGTCTGCTATTTCTGTTATTCGTCACAATGGGGATATGGGACCATATTAGCCACTGCTTCAGAGATGATGAGTACACACACACACACACATTCAGCACCGGGTGGATTCTGGTTCCTTGAGAATTTGAGACTATCTACACAAGTGTACAGTATGGAAATGAAGCTCACATTAGAAATGTACAGAATCTTGGTCTATTCATATTTTCATTCTCCTCTGGTTTCCCCTTCCTGTCTTAGAAGTTTTCAGTTCTTTCAAGTTTGCATCAAGATTCTCAGCTTGTGTTTCCTGAAGAATTGATACCACCAAGCTGGGGACCCTCTCCTTAAAATTCAAACCACATTCAACTGTGATTGAACTTACAAAACCACCACTGCCATGAAGTTATTTTGCAGTTTAAAGAAAAAAGGTCCTAAAGGTTGTGATGACATTGCCTCCCGACCCCCTTGCCACACCATATATTCTAACCTTAGTTTCATTCTTATGTGATCATCTCTTCCATAGCCTAAGAATTTAAGATTTTCAAATCATTATTCATTAGGCATAGAGATATTTCATCCCACAACTAAATCCTTCCTCACAGTCTCATAAAATAAACAAACAGCATGGTTCCATAGGTCTGTAAATATCACCTGTTATTTGAAAGACAACACAAAGCTTGCTGTTCTTCCTCTCTCATGCTATAGCTCCAAATTATACAATTTCTACCACATAAGTATTCTAAATACTGTCCCTCATTCCTAACCATTCTGTCACTACCTTATTTTAAGACTTTATTATTTTGCCTTCAGACAAATCTAATGTTCTCTTAATCTGTATCCATTTTATCAGTTTTACTGTTCATCCCCACCTCTAGGTCCGTTAATGCACTTTCCCTCCTTTGGCAAGAGCAAGCTGATTGAGAAACAACAAATGACCAGACCATTCCCTTGTTACAATATCTCCCACTACACAGGAAAACAAAAAGTCTGAGCTTTCCATATGTAATGCAAAATCCCTCAGTTTGGCCAAAGTCCAGCTCTCCTTCTTTATCCTCTGCTGCCCCTGAAGCATGGAATAAATTAATGAATAAATGAGTAGAGACACAGCAATTGATGATTTGCTAAATCTTTGTCTTTATAAATTTATAAACACAGACAAAACTACTCTATTTATGGAATAAATATGGACTGGTTTGAAGTCATTAAAAATGGGGAAATATCCAACATTCAGCTCTTTTTAGACCCATCGTAGAGTCTTTAAACTGAAAAATATTGGTTTATGGTTGATGTGTTTCATGTCACAGTAAAATTTCATCATCATGTATTAGAAGAAGTGGTTTAGAGAATAAGAACCCCTAAAATCATTATTCAAACTTTAGGATATTTATTTTACTATTCTCATTACAGTTGAGATTTTCTTAATGAGAAAAAAAAAGAACTGCAACAAATTGGCTTGAAAGTATTAATAGAGCACCTGAAATATGTCTCTGTAAATAAGTGACCTTTAGATGAAAAGTATTGTTGAGGGAATTTATTTCTCCCTTTAAACTCTAGCCTCTGTTTGTTAAAACAGAGAAGATGAGAGAGAAAAAGAAATCTTGATGAAGATAGGAAAATTGAATAAAATATTGCTAAAGGGATTTAACTTGGGATTGTTTTACCCCCAAGAAAGAGTAATTTAGATTCACAGAGAGTAGGGCATATATATATATCTGAGCAGAAGGAGTGATGCAAAGGTACAATTGCATATCACTTAGATCTATAGACATTAAGATACCTTTTCAAAAACCCTAAGAATATTAACAGAAAAAACAATATCAGGATCCTTTCTCATTAATTTCTAAATATTAGGGTTTTGATATCAGGACCAAGAGTATTACTAACAATAATCACACTTCAAGATAAATAAGGTCATCTAATCATGCCAGTTTTGGCTTTTATATTACATAGGTACTCTTGGCTTATTAATCTAATATGTCTGATGAAATGTCCATTGGAGTCTAGGCACCATTCTAAGCAAGGCTCCTACTTACGACTGTAATCTCTTTAGTAACCTGAACTCTATGTGTAGTCCTCCTAAAATAATCATACATCTTAATGCATTATACTCTTTGTGCATACCTAGAATGCCTTCTTCTTCCCACATCCTTTTTATCAACCAAGCCACCTCCTAATCATCCTTAAGGCCATTAGCTCATTTCACCTCCTTCAGGAAGCCTTGCTTCTGTTTGAATTCATTGATGCTTTGTTTTTTATAATGCTTGCTAAATTAATTCAAAGTGTTTAAACAATATTTTTATCTTAATGTGCTTGAGCTAATTACTTCTCTCGTGTTACTGGTAAAGAAACTTCAATTTTCTGTGTTTAACTAAGTTGTCAAGTGCCACAAAATAAAGCTAGGATTTAAATCCAGTCCTCAAAACTGTCCAGCAACTGTCTAATACTTCACTATACAATGGAGGATTTGATTTGATCAACTTTGATTCTTCATGCTCAGTGATGTTATTTTTGCCTTAATTAAAACTTAAAAAATTAGGCTTTCTCTCTCTTTCCTTGTAAGGAAACATATACACATATAACAAAAATGGATACTTAACTAAAATAACAAAATATCAGATTTTGTAGTGTTTTCTTTTTAACTCGTTGTGAGCCTGACTTGGGTAATGCATGCAGTGTGAAGCTAAAATCTACACTGCTGTTATATCCATATGCATAGCCATTACTTGAAAAAAGTTCTATCAGGAGCAGAGTAGCAAAGTTAAATTGGAGGGAAGATCAAGACCTAACATCTTATATAAAATGAATGACTTTGGAATAACTATACGTTGCATTGATATTTAATATTTCACAGATGCATGTATTCTATTTGTATGTGCTATTACTTGAACATTACCATTTGATGAAATTCCTCCCTCAAGGTCTGCAGGGTTTTTTAAATTTTCATGTTACAATGAATTTCTCAAGTCAATGGTAGCAAGAAAAAAAATGGCTATGATAAAAAAATTTTTCTAATCTTTTGTAGAATCAGAATGGTTTCTATTTATCAATTACTCTTTGTCCTCATTAAGGTCATCCTGTCCTGCAAAGCACTTTAGTGGTTTCTATGTATGAAGAGGGAAGAAGACAATTAGAGTTATAAACTTAGATCTAGTGGATGCTTCAACAGTCCTGTCTGTGAATTCACAATGAAAATTGACATATTATTATCAATTAATAAACTTAAATAAGTTTATTAAGCAATATGGATGACTAGAGGGATGTATGAATGAACTGATGCGATAAATTTTATTATCCTAATTGTAAAATATATGTGTGTCTATATGCATTTGTATTTTACTCAAAGCAAATGCCTGAAAAATGTTAAGGTATATTTATAACTGCAGATTATCTATCTATCTATCCATCCATCCATCCATCCATCCATCCATCCATCCATCTATCCATCCATCCATCTCTTAATAGTGGTTGCATTTGGGTGGTAGGTTTATGGTTATTGATTTTTTCCTTATACTAATTATTTTACAGTTAGCTTATATTAATTGTATAATTATTTTTTAAATTATGGAGCACTGTTGGGTATTATGCACTTAGTGTTTACATAACATCATCTAATGTCTAGCAAACATTTAATTCCCTAGAAGTTTTTAGACATTCTCAAATTTAACCCTGGATATTGCTTTGTGAGGTCAGCTAAGAAATTTCTCTCCTATTAAATAACTCACAATTTGGCTGAACCCAAATACCTGTTGAGTAACTTTTATTCCTATATTTTTCTCACACATGTAATCCAATCCATAAGCAACTTGTTTCTTCAAACTTCAGAAAAGCTATTCAAAATATGAATAAGACTCCCCTCATAACTTCCCACTACCTGAATTAAAGGCCCCATCGTCTCTCATTTGAATTACTGCAATCAAATGCTCAGAGATCTTGCCCCATTTCTTCTCATCTATAATCTACTGCACACCAGACTAAGGCACCAGCTATTCTTGAAGACACCAAAGTGGCTTCTATTTCAAGACTATTGTTTTAGCTCATTGTTCTACTTGTTATATTCTTCCTCTGGACCACTGCCTGACTTGATTCTACATTTTATCAAGGTTTTTTCAGGGTACAGTCCTGACAAGCTTTATCAAAAATAACCCATTCGTGGGGAGCCTTGGTGGCTCAGTAGGTCGAGCATCTGACTCTTGGTTTCCACTCAGGTCATGATCTCAGGGTCGTGAAATCAAGCCTGTGTCAGGCTCTGTGCTCCCTGCTCAGCAGAGAATATGCTTAAGATTCTGTCTCTCCCTCTGCCCCTCCCACACTCACTCTCTCTATAAAATAAATAAATCTTTGAAAAGTGTCCCATTCACTTTTGTATATTTTTATTTCACTTGCCTTTATACTTCTCCATTAAATTTGTGCTCAGTTAATTAATTTTTGATTATTGTCTATTTTTTTTCTATTTGAATGTAATATCCTCATGGATAGGGACTTTTGTATCTTGATTAGTCCCATTAAATTTGGCTTGCACATAGTAAGAACCCCATGTTTGTTGAATAAATTAATACATGGAGAAAATATTATTTATTGATTACATTTCCAAAATAATATAATCTTTATAATTGTCCATGTGAAGTGAACTTCATTTCCATTTCATAAATAATGAAACTGAGGGATAAGAATATGAAACAACTTGTGCTGGTTAGGTGAGTAGAAAACTAGATCTAGAATCCATGGCCCGTGGTTCTTGGTGTTTTTCTGTCGTCTTCTCTGAAGAGGTACTGTGCTCCAGGCCTTTATGTCACTTCAACTGGAGTTGAGAATGATGCTCCTGATTTCCTAAGCAAATTATAGACCATCCCAGTGATTCTAAAACCACCAAATTCAGTTACCTCTGGAATAAGTTGAGAGTTTTTATCAAGTAGCCAGAGAGTAAATATTTCCATCTTTACATGAAAATTGAGGATCATGGAAAAAGCTCCTTAATGTTGGTCAATTTCACCTAGTGACTTTGCAGAGGTTGCAGAAATTTGTGTGGATCTCTCCGAATTGCCCAGTTAGAGTTAGTTTACCAGTCTGAGTTTACTTTTATTTCACAGTAGAGCAAATGTGCCTCTTGGTATTCACTTGAATTTGAATAGGCTTGCTTGTTTGCTTATTTTTATACAGATTAGTAGAAAAATAGCTTCCGATTATGCTGGTATCTTCAGAAGTCCAAGTCCTGGATGGATTTGTTTTAATTATATTTCAGGCCCACCTGACACTTATAAACAAATAGAACTTTATTCTGCTCATCTTTATCATTAATTTGATTGATATCTCAGAAGTGGGACCCAAATTATACATGCATCCATGGTAATCTCTATCAAAAATTGATAGAAATACCACTTCTGGGACACTTGCAATAGATGCAGCTTTTTTCTTAATTCTGCTCAAAGATAGCTTTGGGCTTTGGTGTTGCATTCTTTTTTTGGTTAGTGTTGCTGTATCCCTAATACAACAAGGTTCTTAGGTGTCCTACACTCTCCCCCAGTATTCCACAATTTTTAAATTGAACCATATCCCCCAAATGCTCAAGACAGAAATTTTCTAGTCATATTTGATTTGACATCTTTAATTACCTGCATTCCACCCATGAGGAAGGCTTAATCTACTTTATATCTGTATTTATATCTATACTTACATCTACACTCATAAATTCATATCCTACCTATATCTATATACCTATATTCTGTATCTCTATCCACATCAATGTAGATATACATAGACTGCATATTTTAAACTGTTTATGTATTAAAAATCTGCCCATCACACTCTTTCCAATTACCACCACAAAGTGAAGACCTGCCTTGGATCTCACGTCCCTTACTGTCTATTCATTTTCCTAACTGTCACCCATCCTCAACAATTGCGGACACAGAAACCAAAATTACTTTAAGAAAATTTTATGTCACATCCTCATTTAAAACATTCCATGACTTTTCACTGAAACAAGATCACTGTATAATTTATTGTCCATACCCTAAAAGGCCTCTTTCTGTTTTTCTAGCATAATTTCTTTCTCCATCCCCCACCTCTTAGTAGTTTGTTCCCTTTTATTGCTGAGTCATATTAAGTAGTCTAAGAAATCATAATTTACTTAGCCACCTAACTATTGGGCGATGTGAGTTATTTCTACATTTTTCTTCCTGGTATGATTAATGTCACTATGAGCATTCACAAAAAATTCTCTGGACAAATGTGCATTGACTTCTCTTGGGCAATACCAACTGTAGAAGAAGAGTCCAAGTATTTCAAACTTTCTTGTATAATTTTGTATTTCCACCAGCAATATGTATTTGTTCCAATTTCTCTACATATCCTAGCCAACACTTGGTGTTGTCAGTTAAAAAGTTCTATTTATTCAAGTGTGTATAGGTAAATCTTGTAATGTTAACTTTCTTTTTTTTTCTAATGGTACAAATATTGACTATCTTTTTTTTCTTTAAATTTTTTATTGTTATGTTAATCACAATAGATTACATTTTCAGTTTTTGATGTAGTGTTCCATGATTCATGTTTGTGCATAACACCCAGTGCTCCATGCAGAACGTGCCATCTTTAATACCCATCACCAGGCTAACCCATCCCTCCATCCCCCTCCCCTCTAGAACCCTCAGTTTGTTTTTCAGAGTCCATCATCTCTCATGGTTCATTTCCTGCTCCGATTTACCCCCTTCATTCTTCCCCTCCTGCTATCGTCTTTTCTTTTTCTTTTAACATATATTTTATTGTTTGTCTCAGAGGTACAGATCTGTGATTCAACAGTCTTGCACAATTCACAGCGCTCACCATAGCACATACCCTCCCCAATGTCTATCACGCAGCCACGCATCCCTCCCACCCCCCCACCACTCCAGCAACCCTCACTTTGTTTCCTGGGATTAAGAATTCCTCATATCAGTGAGGTCATATGATACATGTATTTCTCTGATTGACTTATTTTACTCAGCATAACAGCCTCCAGTTCCATCCACATTGTTGCAAATGGCAAGATCTCATTCCTTTTGATGGCTGCATAATATTCCATTGTGTATATATACCACTTCTTCTTTATCCATTCATTTGGCGATGGACATCGTGGCTCTTTCCACAGTTTGGCTATTGTGGACATGGCTGCTATAAACATTGGGGTACATGTACCCCTCCGGGACATACATTTGTATTTTTGGGGTAAATACCCAGGACTGAAATTCCTGGATCGTATGGTAGCTCTATTTTCAACTATTTGAGGAAACTCCATACTGTTTTCCAGAGTGGTTGGACCACCTTGCATTCCCCCAGTGTAGGAGGGTTCCCCTTTCTCCGCATCCCTGCCAACATCTGTCGTTTCCTGACTTGTTAATTTTGGCCATTCTGACTGGTGTGAGGTGCTCTCTCATTGAGGTTTTGATGTGGATTTCCCTGATGCCAAGCGATTTTGAGCACTTTTTCATGTGTCTGTTGGCCATTTGGATGTCTTCTTTGGAAAAATGTCTGTTCATGTCTTCTGCCCATTTCTTGATTGGATTATTTGTTCTTTGGGTCTTGAGTTTGATAAGTTCTTTATAGACTTTGGATACTAGCCCTTTATCTGATATGTCATTTGCAAATATTTTCTCCCATTCTGTCAGTTGTCTTTGGTTTTGTGGACTGTTTCTTTTGCTGTGCAAAAGCTTTTTATCTTGATGAAATCCCAATAGTTTATTTTTGCCCTTGCTTCCCTTGCCTTTGGCGATGTTTCTAGGAAGAAGTTGCCGCAGCTGAGGTCGAAGAGGTTGCTGCCTGTGTTCTCCTTTAGGATTTTGATGGACTCCTGTCTCACATAAGGTGTTTCAATCATTTGGAGTCTATTTTTGTGCGTGGTATAAGGAAATGGTCCAGTTTCATTCTTCTGCATGTGGCTGTCCAATTTTCCCAACACCATTTGTTGAACAGACTGTCTTTATTCCATTGGACATTCTTTCCTGCTTTGTCAAAGATGAGTTGACCATAGAGTTGAGGGTCCATTTCTGGGCTCTTTATTCTCTTCCACTGATCTATGTGTCTGTTTTTGTGCCAATACCATACTGTCTTGATGACAACAGCTTTGTAATACAGCTGGAAGTCCAGAACTGTGATGCCACCAGCCTTGCTTTTCTTTTTCAACATTCCTCTGGCTATTCGGGGTCTCTTCTGGTTCCATACACATTTTAGGATTACTTGTTCCATTTCTTTGAAAAAAGTGGATGGTATTTTGATGGGGATTGCATTGAATGTGTAGATTGCTCTAGGTAACACTGACATCTTCACAATGTTGGTTCTTCCAATCCATGAGCATGGAACATTTTTCCATTTCTTTGTGTCTTCTTCAACTTCTTTCATGAGTATTTTATAGTTTTCTGAGTACAGATCCTTTGCCTCTTTGGTTAGATATTCCTAGGTATGTTATGGTTTTGGATTCAATTGTAAATGGGATCGACTCCTTAATTTGCCTCTCTTCTGTCTTGCTGGTGGTGTATAGGAATGCCACTGATTTCTGTGCATTATTTTATATCCTGCTACTTTACTGGATTCCTGTATGAGTTCTGGCAGTTTTGGGGTGGAGTCTTCTGGGTTTTCCACATACAGTATCATATCATCTGCAAAGAGTGAGAGTTTGACTTCCTCTTTGCCGATTTGGATGCCTTTGATTTCTTTTTGTTGTCTGATGGCTGTGGCTAGGACTTTTAATACTATGTTGAATAGCAGTGGTGATAGTGGACATCCCTGCCACGTTCCTGACCTTAGGGGGAAAGCTCTGTTTTTCCCCATAGAGAATGATATTTGCTGTAGGTTTTTCATAGATGGCTTTTATGATATTGAGGTATGCACCCTCTATCCCTATCCTCTGAAGAGTTTTGATCAAGAAAGGATGCTGTACTTTGTCAAATGCTTTTTCTGCATCTATTGAGAGGAACATATGATTCTTGCTCATTCTTTTGTTAATATATTGTATCACGTTGATTGATTTGCAGATGTTGAACCAGCCTTGCAGCCCAGGGATAAATCCCACTTGGTCATGGTGAATAATCCTTTTAACGTTCTGTTGGATCCTATTGTCTAGTATTTTGGTGAGAATTTTGCATCCATGTTCGTCAAGGATATTGGTTTGTAATTCTCCTTTTTGATGGGGTCTTTGTCTGGTTTTGGGATCAATGTAATGGTGGCCTCATAAAATGAGTTTGGAAGTTTTCCTTCCATTTTTATTTTTCGGAACAGTTTCAGGAGAATAGGTATTAATTCTTCTTTAAATGTTTGGTAGAATTCCCCTGGGAAGCCATCTGGCCCTGAGCTTTTGATTGTTGGGAGATTTTTGATGACTGCTTCAATTTCCTTAGTGGTTATAGGTCTGTTTAGGTTTTCTCTTTCTTCCTGGTTCAATTTTGGTAGTTGATACATCTCTAGGAATGCATCCATTTCTTCCAGGTTATCTAATTTGCTGGCATAGAGTTGCTCATAATATGTTCTTATAATTGTTTGCATATCTTTGGTGTTGGTTGTGATCTCTCCTCTTTCATTCATGATTTTATTGATTTGGGTCATTTCTCTTTACTTTTTGATAAGTCTGGCCAGGGGTTTATCAATCTTGTTAATTCTTTCAAAGAACGAGCTCCAAGTTTTGTTGATCTATTCTACTGTTCTTTTGGTTTCTATTTCATTGATTTCTGCTCTGATCTTTATTATTTCTCTTCTCCTGCTGGGTTTAGGCTTTATTTGCTGTTTTTTCTCTGGCTCCCCTAGGTGTAGGGTTAGGTTGTGTATTTGACACCTGTCTTGTTTCTTGAGAAAGGCTTGTATTGCTATATACTTTCCTCTTAGGACTGCTTTGCTGCATCCCAAAGATTTTGAACAGTTGTGTTTTCATTTTCATTGGTTTCCATGAATTTTTTAATTCTTAATTTCCTGGTTGACCAATTCATTCTTTAGTAGGATGCTCTTTAGCCTCCATGTATTTGATTTCTTTCCGACTTTCCTCTTGTGATTGAGTTCTAGTTTCAAAGCACTGTGGTCTGAAAATATGCAGGGAATAATCCCAATCTTTTGGTACCGGTTGAGACCTGATTTCTGACCTAGGATGTGATCTATTCTGGAGAATGTTCCATGGGCACTAGAGAAGAATGTGTATTCCGTTGCTTTGGAATGGAATGTTCTGAATATGTCTGTGAAGTCCATTGGTCCAGTGTGTCATTTAAAGTCTTTATTTCCTTGTTGATCTTTTGCTTAGTTGATCTGTCCATTTCAATCAGGGGGGTGTTAAAGTCCCCCACTATTATTGTATTGTTGTCCATGTGTTTCTTTGCTTTTGTTATTAATTGCCTTATATAATTGGCTGCTCCCATGTTAGGGGCATAGATATTTACAATTGTTAGATCTTCTTGTTGGATAGACCCTTTAAGTAAGATATAGTGTCCTTCTTTATCTCTTATTACACTCTTTGTTTTAAAATCTAATTTGTCTGATATAAGAATTGCCACCGCAGGTTTCTTTTGGTGTGCATTAGTATGGTAAATGGTTTTCCACCCCCACACTTTCAGTGTGGGGGTGTCTTTGGGACTAAAATGAGACTCTTGCAGACAGCATATTGATGGGTCTTGTTTTTTAATCCAGTCTGATAGCCTGTGTCTTTTGTTTGGGGCATTTAGCCCATTTACATTCAGGGTAACTATTGAAAGATAGGAATTTAGTGGCATTGTATTGCCTGTAAGGTGACTGTTACTGTATATTGTCTGTGTTCCTTTCTGGTCTATGCTGCTTTTAAGCTCTCTCTTTCCTTAGAGGATCCCTTTCAATATTTCTTGGAGGGCTGGTTTCATGTTCGCAAATTCCTTTAGTTTTTGTTTGTTCTGGAAGCTTTTTATCTCTCCTATTTTCTTTTCTTTTTCTTTTTCTTTTTTTTTTTTTAAAGATTTTACTCCTTCTATTTTCAATGACAGCCTAGCTGGATATAGTATTCTTGGCTGCATATTTTTCTCATTTAGTGCTCTGAAGATCTCATGCCAGTCCTTTCTGGCCTGCCAGGTCTCTGTGGATAGGTCTGTTGCCAATCTAACATTTCTACCATTATAGGCTACATATCTCTTCTCCCGAGCTGCTTTCAAGATTTTCTCTTGTCTCTGAGACTTGTAAGTTTTCCACTTAGATGTCGGGTGTTGACCTATTTTTATTGATTTTGAGAGGGGTTGTCTGTGCTTCCTGGATTTTGATGCCTGTTTCCTTCCCCACATTAGGGAAGTTCTCTGCTATAATTTGCTCCAATATACCTTCTGCCCCTCTCTCTTTCTTCTTCTTCTGGGATCCCAATTATTCTAATGTTGTTTCATCTTATCGTATTGCTTATCTCTCGATTTCTGCCCTCGTGATCCAGTAGTTGTTTATCTTTTTCTCAGCTTCTTTATTTTCCATCATTTGGTCTTCTATATCGCTGATTCTCTCTTCCGCCTCATTTATCCTAGCAGTTAGTGCCCCCATTTTTGATTGTACCTCATTAATAGCCTTTTTGAGTTCGACTTGGTTAGATTTTAGTTCTTTTATTTCTTCAGAAAGGTTTCTCTAATAACTTCCATGCTTTTTTCAAGCCCAGCTAGTATCTTTAAAGTCATGATTCTGAACTCTAGGTCCAATATCACACTAATGTCCATATTGAGTACGTCCCTGGCAGAGGGTACTACCTCTTGTTCTTTTTGTTGAGGTGATTTTTTTCGTCTTGTCATTTTGTGCAGAGGAGAATAGATGAATGAGAGAAGAAAATGCTAACAGGTTAAAAACGTCCCCAGAAAATATACTGTAAACAAATCAGAAAAGACCTATAACCAGGGGAAAAGAAAGGGAAAGAACGAAAAAAGAAAGAGGAAAAAAAAAAGATAAAAACAAACAAAAACAGAACAGAACAAAAGAAAAAAACCCAGAATATGATCAAATATGATCCAGGTGGTGCATACATCAGTGCCACACACTAGATTTTGGGTGTATTTTGGTCTGTTAGAAGAAAGTGCCTCCTAAAATTTTCAGGAAAGAAGGACTTATATATGTACAAAATAACGGTTGATGCAATGAAGGGATGGAATATGACTGTAAAGATGAAAAGTATAAAAAAATTAAAAAAAAGGAATTGATAAGGTGTTTGAAAAAAGAAAGAAGAGGATTAAAAAAAAGGAAAGAAAGAAAGAAAAAAAAAGGGGGAGAGAATGTGATTAGGCAGGAGACTAGAACAAAGCCATACACTAGATATTTAGGGTCTATTTTGATATGTTAGAAGAAACTGTATATCAAAATTTTAAAGAGAGAACAACATATATATATGCCAAAAATAAGGGTAACTACTATAAAGGGATATAGAATATGACTCTAAAAATGAAAAATAAATTTTTTTAATAAAGGGGATTGATAAGATGTTGGTTGAAAAAGAGGAAAAATTCAAAAAAAAAGTTAAAAAAATTAACTTTGAAAGACTAATGATTCATGGTAAAAAAGCCACGAATTCTATGTGCAGTATTCCCCTAGCGCTGGGGTTCTCCCGTTCTACTTGATCGGTAAACTTGGTCTTGGAGGGCTGCTCGCTGATCTTCTGGGGGAGGGGCCTGTTGCCGTGGTTTCCAAATGTCTTTGCCCGAGGCGGAATAGCCCCGTCCTTGCCAGTTCCGGCTAAGCAATCAGCTTGGGTTTGCTCTCGGAAGCTTTTTTTCCCTGCAAGCTTTCCGTACAGCTTTGGAGGACGAGAGTGAAAATGGCGGCCTCCCAATCTCCACCCCGTAGGAGCTGAGAACCCAGGGCCCCACTCCTCAGTGCACCCCCAGAGAAAAGCAGTCAGTCAATCCCATCTCCCGGTCTCTGGCCACACTCCGTGCTCACCCGGCCTGTGACCAAGTGTTTCTATCTCTGGCACCTGACCCCGTGTGGAGTCTCCAAACCCAGCAGATCCCTGCAGTGTGCTCCCGCGCCGCTCCTCCCAGGGGAGGAAGGGGAGTCTCCCCGGCTCTGCTGCTTGTTGGGTCCCTGCTGGAGGAGCAGTCGCCCAACTGGGCCACAGATCACAGTTTATGGCCACCCTGAGCTGAGAGCCCACGCCTCGACTCCGTCTCTGCAGCCGGCTTCCCCGCTCCAATACCTGGGAGCTCTGCCGCACTCAGGCACCCCCGGTCTTTCTGTGACCCCGAGGGTCCTGAGACCACACTGTCCTGCGAGGGTTCCAACCCCGTTTAGCCACTGGAGCGACGTCCCTCAGCGGAGCCGACTTCTAAAAGTTCCGATTTTGTGCTCCGCGCCTCTATCACTTGCCAGAAGCGGCCGACGGAGGCCCCCTCCCCCGCCGTCTATCCTCCCGAATATCGCCTCGGATTCACTTCTCCGCACGTCCTACCTTCCAGTAAGTGGTCACTTTTCTGTTCAGAGAGTTGTTGCTATTCTTTTCTTCAATCTTCTGTTGAGTTCATAGGTGTTCAGAATGGTTTGATCCCTATCCAGCTGAATTCCTGAGACCAGACGAAATCCAGGTCTCCTACTCCTCCACCATCTTGCTCCGCCCCCCTTGACTATCTTTTCATGTGTTTATTAGCCATTTCAGTATCTTCTTTTGTGAAGTTTCTAAATCTCAGAAGTTTTATGTTATTTGTTTCCTTAATTTTGAATCAGTAGGAATTCTTTTTTTCATTTTAAGATGATTTTCATCTGGGGTTAGGCAAGGATTGAGGTCCAATTTTTTTTTTTCAAATGTTATATCCAGATGTTCCAGCACAATCTGTTGAAACTATTAATTGTTCCCCATTCATAAGCTTTGGCAACAATTTAACCTTCAATAATATTACACCATTTAACATATAATGTAAGAAACTTATGATAATTTTAATTTCCTCCTTTCAACCTTTGTACTATTTTTGTCTATATTTTACTTGTGTAAATATTATAATTTTATGACATATAATTGTTATTTTCACTTTAAGATTTCAAATATTTAAGGAATTTTTAGCATGGGAAAGTTTTATATTCATCTCTATGTTTACTGTTTGTTGTGTGTTAATTAGAGATTCAAATCTTGATCTTTAATTATTTTTTACTTATGTCTGAAGAATATCTTTCCTTAATTTTGCCTGAAACATCACTATTTCTTCTAGTGGAAATCTGTTGGACAAAAATTTCTAAATTTTTTTCTTAATAAATTTCAGCTTCCTTTTTGATAGACATATTCTCTGTGGTAACTCTAATTCCTTTTTTTTTTTCCTCTCAGAACTTAAAAAATGGTATCAATTATTCTCTTGTTTTTATAATTTCACAGAAGAAAACGAGTCCTTCTTATCTTTTCTTTGTCTCTGATAAGCCTTTTTATTCTCTATTTTAATTTTTTTATTACTGCTTATTGGCAGTCTGATTACAATATGCGTTTTTGTGGTTTATTGTGTTTATTTTGCATAGATTTTGTTTAGCTTACTGAATTTCAGATATATAGCTCTCATCATATTTAGTAAATTTTATCTACTATTTCTTGATTTCTCAGTCTTGTTCCATGGATTATTAGAGCTGTTCTTTTTATTTTATTTTTTAATTTATTTTTATTTTTAAGATTTTATTTATTTGAGAGAAAGAGAGAGAGAGCAAGTGAGCTGGGAGGGGCACAGGGGCAGAGAGAAGGAGAGGAAGAAAGGATCTGAAGCCGACTCCCTGCTCAGCATGGAGCCCAACACAGGCTTGATCCCAGGGCGCTGGGATTCTAACCTGAGCCAAAGGCAGATGCTTAACTGACTCAGCCACCAAGGTGACCCTGTTGAGACTTCTTTTAAGCATGGTTTAAGAGTACCTATTACTCTAGGAATTGTTTAGCCTTACCGTTAAGCTGTGGGCCTTTTAGGTTTCCTATTGAATGCCCACGTGATAAATGAAAAATCTACACTGAAGTGGGGCACCTGGGTGCCTTAGTTGGTTGAGGCTCCAACTCCTGATTTTGGCTCAGGTTCCTGAGATCAAACCTGCCTGGGCTCTGTGCTCAGCGGGGAATCTGCTTCTTTCCCTCTCCCTCTGCCCCTCACCTCTTGCACTCTCTCCCTCTCTCTTTCTCTCTAAAAAAAATAAATAAATCTTTAAAAAAAAATGTACACTGAATTGACAGAGCTACAAGGTCTACCTACCAAGTGTGATTTTTGAGAATTATTGTTTACAGCACACTAGGCCTTTGCGAAGCCTTCTAGAATTTTACCTCATGCATACATGACTTAGTTTGGCAGACACAGAAATAGATTCCTCTTCAGGTTTGTGGTGCTCTCTGTGTAGGTACATCTTCTCCAAGATTCTGCCTTGTAACATACTTTAGACTCCCTAAACTCTGATCTTTGTCTCCTAAGCTCACTGAGACCACTATGCTCTGCTCTGAGATTTTTTGTCTTGATTTGGAGACTGGCATGGGCCTCTAGGGAAAACACTAGGTTAATAGTACTCTTCATCACATTTGTTTCCTTTCTCTCAGAGAAAATATTCCTGTGCCGCCTGGAATCCAATGTCTGAGAATAATTATTCCATGTATTTTGTCCTTTCTTCTACTTGTAATGATGGAAAACTGTTATGGGCTTCTTATGTCCCTGCCTGCGCCCCCCCCAAAAAATCATGTGTTAATGTTATAACCCCCAGTACCTTAGAATGTGACTGCATTTGGAGATAGGACCTTTACAAGGCAATTAAGGTAAAATGAGGTCATAAGGGTGGGCCCTAATTCAATATGACTGGTATTCTTATAAGAGGAGATTAGGACACAGAGGCACACAGCTGGACAACTGTGTGAGGATACAGTAAGATAGGGACCAAGTCAAGGAGAGGGCCCTCGGGAGGAATCAAACGTGCTGACACTTTGATGCTGGATTTCTAGTCCCCAAAACTGTGAGAAAATAAACTTCTATCATTTAAGCCACCCCATCTCTGGTAATTTGTGATGGCAATCCTATCAAACTCATGGAGAAGTTAAGTGAGATTTTCATTACTACATCCTTTCCAAAAGCAAAGGGCCTTAATAGTATTATAAACTGCCAAATATAATTTAAATTGTATTTTAATACCAAGTATTCTACATATCACCCAGATGCCATTTAGGAGACATATTTAAGGAAACCAGAATGTTGTAACTCTTGGACTGTGTAATATAAATTGGATCTTGTTCAATCTTCTTTATTTAAATGATTCACAGTATCTTCTTTTATGACACAGTATAGCCTTGTTTCAGTAAATTAGTGAGACGAACAAATGGCCTTTCTTCCTTTTTCTAGCACTAAACTCTCTAGGAAGTGTTGTGCATTCTGTAAATGAAAACTTTTTCTATGAAAAAGAAAAGATGTGACTATTTCCTGTATATCCATTTAATACTAAGTAGCATACTAATTGTGTTATGTTATTCACTTTTTAATACACATGGCACAGTTATTTTCACTGTGTCTGTTTACTAAATGAGGAAGCTGAGATCACAAGTTGCTTATCTCACCCATGGTCTCATGACTAGTAGGTGAAAGAGCTAAGATTCATACCGGTTACCTGCATGCTTCTGTGAACTCTTGGTTTTTTCTCCACATTATAATTAGGATGAGATCATAATTTTTAATGGGACTGTTTTTCTTCATGGGAACATGCCCAGTGGGGTATTCAGAAATTTTGTTTGTTTTGTTTTATGCTAACAGTGATCAAAACTTGTTTAAACAAAAAATTTTGTAAACCTTTTCAAAATTAACTAATGAATGTAAGATTTTGTTAAGAGAAGTTGCTATGTATTTTGAAATTTGTTTTGTTTTGTTTTGTAGTAGGCCTGGGAAACCCTGGTAGATAGGCACTGTACAAATGAACTCTACAAATATATACACAGTTACTCTTGATTTGCCTAAATATATTATTAGGCACAGCCACATTACTAAAGTTGAATTGTAAATCTGTAAGACATTTAAAAAAATTAAGATTAGTTTTCTGTTCATCATGTGACACTAATAATAAACTCTGTAGTCCCTGGATTGTCAGATTCATTGGATGAGAGCTTTGCTCTGGAAATATATGTGTTGTGCTCAGTTTGAATCGGATTTAGCTTTTCTTTAACAGATGGACAAGCTCTTTCATAATGTTAATCTTTGCTCAGAATTCTCACTGAGAGCTGTCATTTCAACCCCCCCCCCACTTTTTTTATGCTCTGAAGAATACATATGCCCAGACTTTGCATTTATCTGACTCTGCAAAGACTGAAGTGGATTGCAGAAGAATTTACCTAATGGTGTTTTTATGGGAGAATATAAACTCACAATCAATGCACAAGTTTTTCTGACTGCATAATCACCAGTCACAAAAATACATCTTCACAAAGTCACTGCACAAACAGAGAAGCCTAAATATAGTTCCCATAAATGAGGTCACTAGGGCAAGTCATGAATGCCCCCAAATGACATAAGCAGCACTCAGTTAACCTTGTTGCCACAGTAATTGCAAAGGACTGAATAGAGCTGACAACTCCTGAAACTTTGGAATAGTCACTCAGTTAATCATAACAAATTCCCTTATATCATGATAAAAAATTTTTTTCTATTAGGACACTAGAGTTCAATTTTAAGGCATGGACCTTGTAGTGACATTCCCCATGTCCAAAATACCATAATAGGTGCTCTGAAAATAGTTATTTAATGAATGAATTTTCCCTTCCTTAAAGGAGAAGTAGATGGAAATGAAATCAATACAGGCTCGTAACAATTTGTGCCAATCCTAAATTTTCCAATAACTAACTGAATGACCTTTGGCATAATGCTGAACTTCATGTCATGAGCTTATTTTTTTATCTATAAAATATATTTTTTTCACTCAAAACTCCAGGTTTCCCAAGAAAAATATTGTATGTCCAGTAAAATGAGCTGGAGAAACTCTTGTTAATGTATTGCCCATTTGGAGAATTGCAGGAATCACTAATACATTAAAGGCCCTAAAAATTTTGATGGTAAAGGCATATGTTGCATGTTAAGTAAAATTTTTCAAAACTTATTTGACAAAGAGATCCATTTTTATCTACCTTCTATAATACCTGTTAATGATCCATTAAATGCATTACTGTGAAAGAAGACCAATTCACCAGGCCTCTTTCCAGATGATATATTCTGAGATACTCTATGTTCTACATGATTCAGTATGTTACCAGACTCCATCTGGATCTTCAATAAATGAAAGAAATTATTTTCTCCTTTATCCCTACTATCTCTATGGAGTGTTTTGGGTTTTAGAATTTAGTTCCATCCTTTGGAAAATCCAGTCCAAAGATAAATAAAATTCTCAAAATGGATCATAGGATAAAATATAAATACAAAACATCAAACTCCTAGAAGATAATATAGGAGAAAATCCAGATGATATTGGCTTTGGCAATGAGTTTTTAGATATAACACCAAAGGCACAAAAGAAATAATTGATAAGTTGGACTCCATTAAAATTTAAAAAATGTTATGAAAAAGATACTGTCAAAATTAGAAGATATACCACAGACTGGGATAAAATATTTGTAAAAGACATTTTTGATAGAGGACTATTATCCAAAATATACAGAGAACTGTTAAAACCTATAGATATGTATTAATTAATTATATGACTATATCACCATTTATTTGTCTATTATATATTCTTCATAGACATGTTTCCAATTTCGGTTGCTACAAGTACTATTGCTATAAATATTCTTATATATGTCTTTGTGGTACGTATGTAGGCATTTCTCTTATCTTTGTAGGAGTGAGGTTGCTAGATCTCCTGATATGTTTGGTTTTAACAGATAATCTCAAACAAATTTGTGAAGAGGTTGTTCCAGTATGAGAGTTCAGATTTGCTACATCCCTTTGTACATCTAGAATTTTATTAAGTTTGGGGCGCCCGGATGGCTTAGTCAGTTAAGCGTCTGACTCTTAATTTTGGCACAGGTTATGATATCAGGGTGATTAGATCGAGCCCCAAGTCAAGCTCCATGCTCAACGAGGAGTCGGCTTGAAATCCTCTCTCTCCCACTCCCTCTGTCCCTGTGCCCTAGAAAAAAAAAAAAAAAAAGAATTATACTAAATTTTGTCATGCAAATTACATAGTAGTGCAATTAATTGTGGTTTTTATTTAAATTTCCCTGTTCATCAATGGTAGTAAGCATTTTTTCACATATTTATTAAACATTTGGAAATATAGTTTTTATAAAATGCCTATTCAAAGATTTATGAATTCCCTTCCACACTCATTTACTTCCTTCCTCTCTTCCTCTCTCTTTTCCCTTCGTCTTTTTTCAGTTGGGTTTTATCTGTTTATTATTCATTTGTTAGAGTACTATATATATTCTAGGTACAAGTCCTTTGCCAAATATGTGTTTTGCAAATGTGTTTTCTTACTTGGTGGTTTCCATTTTTACTCTTTAAAGCTATCTTTGATACAAATTGAAAATTTTATTTTTAATGTAGCTAATTTTATCAAATTTTTATTTTATGGTTAGCACTACTTGTGTTAGTACTTTTTTCCTGCCCCAAGTGGTGAATTAATTATACTATATGTTGCATTCTAGAATACGTACTGTTCCAACTTTCACATTTAGATTTATAAACCATCTGGGATTGATTTTGTTTATGGTGTGTGATAAGAGTATAAATTCATTTTTCCACTATGGATATACAAGTGTATGTTTGCTATTTATTGAAGAGACATGCATTTTTCCAGTCACCAAGTGGTACATTCATCATAAATCATGCTATTTGACATGTGTTGGTCTGCTTCTGACTTTTCTCTGCTGTTCCATTTTTTTAAAAAACACTTTACTTTTTTTTTTTTCTTGAGAGCAGTTTTAGGTTTACATTATTTTTTTTTATTTGCCTAACTTTGGACCAATGTTATACCACTGTCTTAATTAGTGTGGCATTATACAGTCTTTTTTTTTTTAAGATTTTATTTATTTATTTGACAGAGAGAGACACAGTGAGAGAGGGAACACAATCAGGGGGAGTGGGAGAGGGAGAAGCAGGCTTCCCGCTGAGCAGGGAGCCCGATGCGGGGCTCCATCCCAGGACCCTGGGATCATGAGCTGAGCTGAAGGCAGACACTTAACCGAATGAGCCACCTGGTCGCCCCGTGTCATTATACAGTCTTGATATTTGCTAGTTTAAGTTACCCATTTGTGTTATTTTTTCTGAGGATCTTGGTTGTCATTTTCCATTTCATTCACATATAAAATGTAGAACAATAAGCAAACAAAAAACCCCAGAAAATCAAAACAAAAAAGATAAAACAAACTCCTCTTTGAAAAAATATTTTTAATAGTAGATTATTTACTTTTATTATATATTGATGCATTTATTTACTTCTCTCTCCC
This sequence comes from Callorhinus ursinus, assembly GCF_003265705.2. Taxonomy (NCBI): domain Eukaryota; kingdom Metazoa; phylum Chordata; class Mammalia; order Carnivora; family Otariidae; genus Callorhinus; species Callorhinus ursinus. Next base: position 9,842,544 of record NW_027397099.1, read on the forward strand.
TCTCTCCCTCTTCTCATTTACTAGGTAAGGGTCTTGCATACCTCACATTACATTTTTCCTTTGCGCTTGATGTTATTTTGATACTATTGTAAATGTTACCTTTAATTTTTAGCATTTTCTCTTTTTTTAAAAGATTTTATTTATCTATTTGAGACATAGAGATACAGAGAGAGAGAGCACGAGCAGGGGGAGAGGCTGAGGGAGAGTGAGAAGCAGTCTCCCTGCCAAGCCAGGAGCCAGAGGTGGGGCTGGATCCCAGGACCCTGGAATCATAACCTGAGCCGAAGGTAGACATTTAACCATCTGAACCACCCAGGCACCCCTTAACATTTTATTTTCAAATAGTTTTTTTCTAGTGTATGGAAATGCAACATATAATTGCATATATAGTGCTATTCCTAAATCTGCATATTAATATTAACATATGTTCTATGATTTTTAAAAAAGGTTTTCATATAAATAAATTGTATATCTCTCTTTCTCATATATATATATATATATATATATGTGAGAATATGGCATTATATTGGTTAGATCCTCGTCTTAGTCCTTTCAGGCTGCTATAACAAAATACCACAGATTGGGTGGCTTATAAACAACACAGATTTATTTCTCACACTTATGGGGGCTGAAAGTCTGAGATCAGGGGGCCAACTAGGTCTGGTGAGGGCCTTCTTCCAGGTTGCACACTCCTTGTTGTATCTTCCCACTGGGGAAAGACCCAGGAAGTTTTGTGGAGTATCTTTTTAAAATGACATTAATCCCATATCTAAGGGCTCCCTCCTTATGACCTAATAAACTCCCAAAGGCCTCATCTACTGGTGACACCAATTTAAGTCTTAGAATTTCAACATGAATTTTTGGGAAACACATATATTTAAACCATAGACATTTCCTTTTATTTTATTTTTAAGGTTTTATTTATTTATTTGACAGAGAGACACACAGCGAGAGAGGGAACATAAGCAAGGGGAGTGGGAGAGGGAGAAGCAGGCTTCCTGCCAGCAGGGAGCCCAGTGCAGGGCTCGATCCCAGGACCCTGGGATCATGACCTGAACTGAAGGCAGATGCTTAACAACTGAGCCACCCAGGCACCCCTCATAGCAACTTTCTAATATATTTTCATTAAACAGAAAGAGTAATAGTGAAATATTTTTTTCTGATTCTTGATCTCTGGGAAGAGTTTTTAATAATTTACCATAAAGTACAATTTTATCTGTATTTACAGAATCTCTTTATCAGATTAAGTGCTCACTCATTCCTAATTCTAGAGAGTTTATTTCATAAATGGGTGGTGAATTTTATAAAAATTTTTTATCATGTACTGAAATAATCATATCTCTTTCATTCCTTAGTGCAGAGAATTTCATTGATTGAATATCAAATGTTAACCAACCTAATATTCAGGAACAGTTTCCACTGGGATGTGGTGTATCATCTCGTTTAAATAATGTAGTGTTCATTTTTAAATATTTTATCAAGATATTTTCATTTATGTGCTTGCAAGAGATTGCCTTGTGAATTTTCATTCTTGAAATATCTTTGGTCTCAAAACAAGGCTATATATAATACACTCATAGGAAGAGTTAGGAAGTATTCCTTCATATTCTGTTCTACATATAACTTTGTGTAAGGCTGATGCTATTTATTCTTTAAATTTTGGGATAATTTAGAGTAATGCCACCTGGGCTTGGAAATTTATTTGTAGAAAAAGTGTTACTTAAATGTTTTATCACTCTAATAGATGTAGACTTAGATTTTCTTCTTCTTGTATCCATTTAGTATTTATGTTTTTCAAAGAATTTGTCCATTTTATCTACATTTTCAAAATACTATTCATAAAGCTTATTATTTTTTAAATGTTGATAGGATCTTAGTGATATTCCCATTCCTGATACTGGTAATTTGTATCTTCTCTTTCTTCCACAATTTTGATCCAACTTTTGCCTTTGTAGATTTCCTCTTATGGATGTAGGTTTCCCACTTCATTGTTTCTTGCTCTTATTTTCATTGTTTCTTTCCATCTAATATATTTAGCAACCATTCAAATTTCCATTGTGATTTCTTGTGTGTTCCATGGTTTCTTTAGAATTATATTGCTTTATTTTCAACTATTTGGAGATTTCTTGGGTACATTTTTATTGATATTTAAAATTATTCCATTGTGTAAGGATATTAAACTATCCATGATTTTATTTTATTTTACCAAGCAGACTCCACACCAAGCATGGAGCCCAACACAGGGCTCTATCTCATGACCCTGAGATCATGACCTTAGCCAAAATCAAGAGTTTGCACTGTTGGTGGGAATGCAACTGACTGAACCACCCAGGTGCCCCTAACTATGCATAATTTTAATTCTTTAAAATTTGTTCATACTCAGTTTAAGGTCTAGTATATGGTCAATTTTGATAGTTTCTCTATATACACTTGAAAATAGATGTATTTGCATTTATTCTTTGCCTTATAGTGTGTGTGTATATGTGTGTGTGTGTGTGTGTGTGTGTATCAAGCTAATTTTGTTAATTATTTTGCTGAACTACTTTATGTCTTTAAAATTTTTGTCTGATTATTTTATCAAATTTTAATAAGAATATGTTAATATATTTATTAAGAGTGTGGAGTTTTTCATTTATCTTTATATTATTATTATTATTTATGTGATTCATCACTTACATTTAACACCCAGTGCTCATCCTAACAAGTGCCCTCCATAATACCCATCACCCATTTAGCCCATCCCCCCACCCACCTTCTCTCCAGTAGCCTTCAGCTTGTTCTGTTATGGTTTACCTTCCTCTCTGTTTTTATCTTATTTTAGTTTTTTCTTTTCTTCCCCTATGTTCATCTGTTTTGTTTCTTAAATTCCACATATAACTGAAATCACATATTTGTCTTTCTCTAACTTATTTCACTTAGCACAGTACATTCTAGTTCTATCCACGTTGTTACAAGTGGCGAGATTTCATTCTTTTTGAAAGCTGTATATATATATATGAATATTACACATCCTCTTTATCCATTCATCAGTTAATGGACAATTTGGGCTCTTTCCATAATTTTGCTCTTGTTGATGGTGTTGCTATAAACATTGGGGTGCATGTGCCCCTTCAAATCAGCATTTTTTGTATCCTTTGGGTAAATTCCTAGTAGTACAATTGCTAATTCGTAGGGTAGTTATATTTCTAACTTTTTGAGGAAACTCCACAGTATTTTCCAAAGTGGCCGCACCAGTTTGCATTCCCACCAACAGTGCAAAAATGTTCACCTTTCTTTGCATCCTCACTAACATCTGTTTTTTTTCTTGAGCTGTTAATATTAGCCATTCTGACAGGTGTGAGGTGGGATCTTGGTGGTTTTGATTTGAATTTCCCTGATGCTGAGTGATGTTGAGCATTTTTTCATGAGTCTATTAGCCATTTGTATGTCTTCTTTGGAGAAATGTCTGTTCATATTTTCTCCCCATTTCTTAACTGGATTATTTATTTTTTGGGTGTTGATTTTGATGAGTTCTTTACAGAATAAGAGTTCTTTATAGAATCAGGTTATTAGATCTGTTACATCATTTGCAAATATCTTCTCCCATTCTGTCAGTTGCCTTTTAGCTTTGTTGATTGTTTCCTTCACTGTGCAGAAGCTTTTTATCTTGATGAGGTCCTGTATTTCATTTTTGCTTTTGCTTCCCTTGCCTCCAGAGACATGTTTAGTAAGAAGTTGCTATGGCTGGGTCAATGAGGTTGCTGTCTGTGTTCTCCTTTAGGATTTTGATGGTTTCCTGTCTTACATTTAGATCTTCCGTCCATTTGAATTTATTTTTCTGTATGGTATAAGAAAGTGGTCCAGTTTCATTCTTCTGCATATTGCTGTCCAATTTTCCCAAAACTATTTGTTGGAGAGATTTTTTTCCATAGGATGTTCTTTCCTGCTTTCTCAAAGATTAGTTGACCATAGAGTTGTAGGTCCATTTCTGGGTTCTTTATTCTGTTGTATTTATTTATGTGTCTATTTTTGTGCCAGTACCGTACTGTCTTGATGATGACAGCTTTGTAATACAGCGTCAAGTCTGGGATTGTGACGCCTCCTACTTTGTTTTTCTTTTTCAACATTCCTTTGGCTATTTGGGGTCTTTTGTGGTTCCAAACAAATTTTAGGATTGTTTGTTCTAGTTCTCTGAAAAATGCTAGTGGTATTTTGATAGAGATTGCATTCAGTCTGTAGATTGCTTTAGGTGTATAGACATTTTAAAAATACTTGTTCTTCAGGGGCATCTAGGTGGTTCCATTCAGTTGTGTGGCTGACTCTTAGTTTCGGCTCAGGAGGTACCCACAGGGTTGTGAGCAAAGAGGTTGCTTGAGATTCTCTCTCCCTCTTCCTCTGCCCCCCCACTTGTGCTCTCTCTCTAAAGTAAAATAAATAAATCTTTTGAAAAAAATATTTGTCCTTCAATCCATGAGCATGCAAAGTTTTTTCATTTCTTTATGTCTTCTTTGATTTCTTTCATAAGTGTTCTATACTGTTCAGCTTATAAATCTTTTACCTTTTTGGTTAGGTTTATTCCTAGGTATCCTGTGGTTTTCAGTGCAATTGTAAATGGGATCAATTTCTTGATTTCTCTTTCTTCTGCTTCATTATTGGTGTATAGAAATGCAAGAGATTTCTGTATGTTGATTTTATATCCTGCAACTTTGCTGAATTCATGTGTCAGTTCTAGCATTTTTTGGTGGAGTCTTTTGGGTTTTCTACATGGATTATCATGTCGTCTGCAAAGAGTGAAGTTTGACTTCTTCCTCGTCAGTTTGGATGCCTTTTATTCCTTTTGCTGTCTAATTGCTAAGGCTAGGACTTCCAGTACTATGTTGAACAATAGTGGTGAGAGTGGACATCCCTGTCATTTTCCTGACAGGCATGCACTCTCAGATTTTCCCCATTGAGGATGATATTATCTGTGGGTTTTTCATATATGACCTTTTTGATATTGAGGTATATTTCTTCTATCCCTACTTTCTTGAGGGCTTTTATCAAGAAAAATGTATTTTGTCAATTGTTTTTTTCTGCATCTATTGAGAGGATCATATGGTTCCTTTCTTTTATTAATGTGATATATTAAGTATTATGTCAGCTGATTTGCCAATATTGAACCACCCATGCAGCCCAGGAAAAAATCCCACTTGATAATGGCAAAAAACCTGTTTAATGTATTGTTGGATTTGATTAGTATCTTTTTTGAGAATTTTGCGTCCATCTTCATCAGGGAAATTGGCCTGTAATTCTCCTTCTCAGTGGGGTCTTTGTCTGGCTTTGGAATCAAGGTAATGCTGGCATTGTAGAATGAGTTTGGAAGTTTTCCTTCCAATTCTATTTTTTGGAACAGCTTCAGAAGAATAGGGATTAATTCTTCTTTAAATATTTGGTATACTTCTCCTGGGAAGCCATCCAGCCCTGGACTCTTGTATTTTGAGAGATTTTTGATTACTGATTCAACTTCTTTGCTGGTTATGGGTCTGTTCAAATTTTCTATTTCTTGCTGTTTCAGTTTTGGTAGTTTATGTTTCTAGGAATTTGTCCATTTCTTCCAGATTGCCCAATTTGTTAGCATATAATTGCTTATAATATTCTCTTATAATTGTATTTCTAGGGTGCTGGTTGTGATCAGTTCTCTTTCATTTGTGATTTTATTTATTGGGGTCCTTTCTCTTTTCTTGTTGATAAGTCTGACTATGGGTTTATCAATTTTGTCAATCCTTTCAAAGAACTAGCCCCTAGTTTCACTGAACTGTTCTACTGTCTTTTTTTTTTATTTCTATATCATTTATTTCTGCTCTGATCTTAATTATGTCCCTTCTGATGATGATTTTAGGCTTTATTTGCTGTTCTTTTTCCAGCTTCTTTAGCTGTAAGGTTAGGTTGTGTATTTGAGGCTTTTCTTGCTTCTTGAGGAAGGCCTGAATTGCTATTTACTTCCCTCTTAGGACCGCCTTTGCTGTACCCCAAAGGTTTTAGACTAACATATTTTCATTTTCATTTGCTTCCATGTACTTTTTTTTTTAAGATTTTATTTATTTGAGAGAGAGAATGAGATAGAGTGAGAGCATGAGAGGGGAGAGGGTCAGAGGGAGAAGCAGACTCCCCGCTGAGCAGGGAGCCCGATGTGGGACTCGATCCCAGGACTCCAGGATCATGACCTGAGCCGAAGGCAGTTGCTTAACCAACTGAACCACCCAGGCGCCCTTCCATGTACCTTTTTTAAAGTATCTTAATTTCCTGGTTAACCCATTCACTCTTTTGTAGGATGTTCTTTAACCTCCAAGTATTTGTAGACTTTCCAAATTTGTTCTTGTGGTTGACTTTAAGTTTCATAGCTTTGTGGTCTGAAAATATGCATAGTATTATCTCTGTCTTTTTGTACTGGTCAAGGACTGATTTGTGACCCAGCATGTGATCTGTTCTGGAGAATGTTCCATGTGCACTCGAAAAGAATGTGTATTCTGTTGCTTTAGGATAAAATGCTCTGAATATGTCTCTCAAGTCCATCCAGTCCAGTGTGTCATTCAAAGCCATTGCTTGCTTGTTGATTTTCTGCTTAGATGATCTGTCCATTGCTCTGAATGGGGTGTTACAGTCCCCTACTTTTATTGTATTATCACCAAGGAGTTTCTTTAAGTTTGTTATTAATTGATTTATATATTTGACTTCTCCCAAGTTGGAGGCGTAAATATTTACAATTGTTAGATCTTCTTGTTGGATAGACCCCTTATTATGATACTGAGCCCTTCATCTCTTATTACAGTCTTTGTTTTAAATCTAGTTTTTCTGTTATAAGTATAGCTACTCTGACTTTCTTTTTTTTTAATTTTTTAATATTATGTTAATCACCATACATTACATCATTAGTTTTTGATGTAGTGTTCCATGATTCATTGTTTGTGTATAACACCCAGTGCTCCATGCAGAGCATGCCCTCTTTGATACCCATCAACAGGCTAACCCATCCTCCCACCCCCCCTTCCCTCTAGAACCTTTAGTTTGTTTTTCAGAGTCCATCATCTCTCATGGTTCATCTCCCCTCCGATTTCCCCCTCTTCATTCTTCCCCTCCTGCTATCGTCTTTTCTTTTTTTTTTTTTTAACATATATTGCATTATTTGTTTCAGAGGTACAGATCTGTGATTCAACAGTCCTACACAATTCACAGTGCTCACCATAGCATATACCTTCCCCAGTGTCTATCACCCAGCCACCCCATCCCTCCCACCCCATCCCAGCAACCCTCAGTTTATTTCCTGAGATTAAGAATTCCTCATATCAGTGAGGTCATATGATACATGTCTTTCTCTGATTGACTTATTTCACTCAGCATAACACCCTCCAGTTCCATCCACGTCATTGCAAATGGCAAGATCTCATTCCTTTTGATGGCTGCATAATATTCCATTGTGTGTGTGTGTGTGTGTGTGTGTGTGTGTGTGTGTGTGTGTGTGTATATACCACATCTTCTTTATCCATTCCTCTGTCGATGGACATCTTGGCTCTTTCCACAGTTTGGCTATTGTGGACATTGCTGCTATAAACATCAGGGTGCACGTACCCCTTCGGATCCCTACATTTGTATCTTTGGGGTACCCAGTAGTGCAATTGCTGGATCGTATGGTAGCTCTATTTTCAACTTTTTGAGGAACCTCCATACTCTTTTCCAGAGTGGTTGCACCAGCTTGCATTCCCACCAACAGTGTAGGAGGGTTCCCCTTTCTCTGCATCTCCGCCAACATCTGATACTCTGACTTTCTTTTGATATCCATTAGCATGATAGATGGTTCTCCACTCCCTCACTTTCAATCTGAAGGTGTCGTTGGGTCTAAAATGAGTCTCTTATAAGCAGCATATTGATAGGTCTTGTTATTGTTGTTGTTGTTTTGTTTGTGTTTTGTTTTGTTTTGTTTTCCATTCTGATGCCCTATGTCTTTTGATTAGAGAATTTAGTCCATTTACATTCAAAGTAATTATTGATAGATAAGAATTTAGTGTCATTGTATTACCTGTAAAGCCACTGTTCCTGTAAGTTGTCTCTGTTCCTTTCTACTATCTGTTACTTTTGGCCTCTCTTTCCCTCTTGAAGGATCCCCTTTAATATTTCTTCCAGAGCTGGTTTAGTGTTCACGAACTCCTTTAGTTTTTGTTGGAAACTCTAACCCTCCTTCTATTCTGAATGACAGCCTTGATGTATATAGTCTTCTTGACTGCATATTTTTCCCATTTACCATGTTGAATATATCTACTCTCTTCTGGCCTGCCAGGTTTCCGTGTCTACCCTTGTAGGTTAAGGATATTTTGTCTCTAGCCGCTTTAGGAATTCTCTCTTTATCTTTTTATTTTGCAAGTTTCACTATAATATGTCTTGGTGTTGATCTATTTTTGTTGGTTTTGAGGGGAGTTCCATGTGCCTCTTGGACTTGAATGCCTGTTTCCTTCCCCAGATTAGGGAAGTTCTCAGCTGTAATTTATTCAAATAAACCTTCTGCCCCTTTTTCTCACTCTCTGGAACTCCTGTGATATAGGTATTATTGTGCTTTGTGGAATTGCTGAGTTCCCTAAGTCTATATTCATAATCTAATAGTTGACTTCCCTCTTCTTTTCAGCTTCACTACTTTACATAATTTTATCTTCTATATTACTTATTCCTTCTTCTGCTTCTTCCAACCTCATTGTGATTATATCCACTTGGTTTTACATCTCAGTTATAGCATTTTTTATTGGCCTGACTTGTTTTTAGGTCTTTTACCTCTGCAGCCAGGGTTTCTCTGGTGTCTTCCATGCTTCTCTCAAGCCCACCTAGTATTCTTATGACTGTTGTTCTAAATTCTTGTTCAGTTGTATTACTTTTATCTGTTTTGAGCACATCCCTGGCTGTGATTTCTTCTTGATCTCTCTTTTAGGTAGAATTCCTCCATCTTGTCATTATGTGTAGGTTTCTAACTTTTGTGTGTTTTGAAAGCTTGTTATGTTTCCTGCTCCTGATAGTAATACTATATTAAGAAAGTGTCATAAACTGTACAGGGCCTAGCACTTCAGGAAGCGTTTCTGGTATATGCTGTGGGCACTCTGCTATTGTATTTTGGCTGTTTTTTCCCCCAGAGTTCTGCAGAGATACTTGCGGTAGGGAGTGTTTAGACCTTTAACTAGGTGTGCTTTCCTTTGTTGTTAAGATAAGCCTGGAAAAAAACAAAACAAAACAAAAACAACACACCTGATCCAAGAAAAGGGAAAAGGAAAAGAAACAGAAAAGCAAACAGACAACCAAAAAAACTATAAGCCTGATTCCAAAGAAAAATTAATTAGTTAATTAATTAAAACAAAATAAAATAAAAAATACATTAAAAACAAATAAATAAATAAAGGAAAGCTGGTCCTATTTCCACCAGAACTGAAGCTGACACTTTGTAGCACTCTGTGATTAGTAGACTTGGTACATGTGGGGGGCCATGTTGGTTTTCTGAGGGAGAGGCCCACTATGCTGGCTCACAGTCACACCTACCCTAGTAAAGATCCCCTGCTGGGTGCAACAGGGCAGGGTTTGGTGTAAGCGACTCCAGTCTCCCCTGGAGGTGCTTTGTTTCTCTCTAAAGTCTGACAGTACTAGTGGGCTGGTGATGGGGAATGGGGTAGAAGATGGCATCACCCTGCCCTCTCAGCCCCTGTGGAGGGGATCTCCCCGCCACTGCTGTTCAGGAGGCCCTCACAGAAAAGCAAACAATCTCCCCTCCTATGTCCCAGGCTTTAATCAGATCCCTACTCTCAACCTGTCTGTGCCCTGGCCATTGGCACTCCAGGCACCGAAGTTCTGTGTTTTATCTCTGGCTGGTAGCTGGGATTCAAAGCTCCAAATCTTAAAGTACCTGGCAAAGCGTGGACCCACTCCCCTCCCCGAAAGGAGAGCCTCCCAATGCTTTGCCCAGAACTGTTCTGTCCCAGAAAAGCAGTTGCACTCCTGCATGGATGCCCAGAGTCTACGATGAAGCACAGTGAAAAGCTGTGATAAGATTATCTGCCCTCTGCATGCACCTCTGTCCCCTGCTGTTGAATGGGCATTCAGTGGGACTTTTGTCCTTGGAGAGGCAATATACTCTCTTCCAAATGTGTTCCAAGAAGGGCCCAGTGTGGCCCAGGGGATCCCCACACCACAGCGTCTTGCGCAAACACTACATGCTGCTCTTCCTCCTGTTCTCTCCCTCTCTCTCTCTGACTTCTCTCTGTGAAAAGGGCTCCTTCCCCTCTGCAGCACCAAGGCTTTTCTCTCTCCCAATTCATGTCTCTAAACCTTACATCTGCCACATTCTCTCCCTCCAATTGTGCAGATTGTTTTCTTAATCCTAGGATTGATTTCCTTATTGTTCAAAATGATTTGATGTTGATCTAGCTGTGTTTGAGGGATGAGACAAGCCCAGGGTTCCCCTACTACTTCACCGTCTTAACTCCTCCTCATTTCTCCTTTTAGGTCAGCAGGCTTTTGTTTCATATATTTTAAGTTATAGTATTAGATAAATACAATTTAGGATTAATATATTTGCCTCATGAATTGATCAATTTAATATTATGAAATGCTCTTTTATACATCCTGTAATACTTCTTATCTTAAAGGCTAATCTGCCCAATCCTAGTACAGCTATATAGGCTTTTTTTTTTTAAGATTTTATTTATTTATTTGACAGAGAGAGACACAGCGAGAGAGGGAACACAAGCAGGGAAAGTGGGAGAGGGAGAAGCAGGCTTCCTGCTGAATAAGGAACCTGATGCGGGGCTCGATTCCAGGACCCTGGGATCATGACCTGAGCTGAAGGCAGACGCTTAACAACTGAGCCACCCAGGCACCCCTATATAGGCTTTTGTTAGTGCCTGCATTGCATATCTTTTTTCAATTACTTTCATACTTTGTGCTCTTATAATTAAATTCTGTCTCATGTAAATAGCATATCATTGCAGTATGTTGTTTATGTATCCAGCCTGGCAGCCATTGTCTTTTCATGGAAAACTTAATCTATATGTATTTAATGTAATGAATGAGATTTGAGTTAAATCTACTTCATTAATATTTGTTTACTTATCTCACTTATTTTTGTTCATATTTATCTTTTCTTTTTTGTCTTCCTTTGGATTCATCTATTAATTTATTTTATTTGATCTCCTTCCCTCAAATTGTTAGTTATCAATTCTTTATTTCCATTTTTTTGTATTGTGGTAAAATAACCATAAATATAATATACATAAAATTTACCATCTTAACCATTTATAAGTGCATCGTTCAGTGGTTTTAAATACATTTATAATGTTATACTACTATCACTGTCATCCATAACTCTTTTCATCCAGTAAAACTGAAACTCATACTTATTAATAAGAACTCCCCTCCCCCTCCCTCCACCCCCTGACAACCACCATTCTACTTTCTATCTATGATGTTGACCACTTGTGTATGTCAAATAAGTGGCATCTTTAGTATTTACATTTTTGTGACTAGCTTACTCATTGAACATCAATGAGTAATCATGGATCAAACATCCATTTTATAGTATATGTCAGAATGTGCCTTCTTTTTAAGGTCGATAATTGTGTATGTCACATTTTGTTTATCCATTCATCCATTGATAGTCTTGAGTTACTTCCATATTATAGGTTTTGTGAATACTGGTGGTATGCAACATGTGTGAACAGATATATCTTTAAGATCCTGCTTTCAATCTTTGGTTATATACCTGTGTTCTAGGCTGGATGTTTTTTGTCCATTTAAAACTATATGTTGAGATTTTAATTCCTGATGTGATAGTATTAGGATATGGGCCCTTTGGGAAGTGGTTAGGTCCTTCCATTTGATTAATATCCTTATAAAATAGGCCCCAAACAAATCTCATGACTCTTCCACCATGTCTATATGACTTTTTATCCCACTGGGTTTATAATAAGAAAGGAACCATATAATTTTCATTTGGTTGTTCTGGTCTTTTGACCGCTAGTTATGAAAGTTATGGTTGCCAACTAGAAATTATCTCCAGTAATGGTAGTGGGTTAAGTAGCTGACACAGGAAAAACTCTTTCTCGTACAATTAAAAAATATATATATTTGTTTTGCTGTCATGATTGAGCACTTTATGCCTTGATTCTTTGTTTATTATTTCAAGTCAGTTGTGTTATAAGATTGTATATTTCTTAATAACTTCTACCAGTGCAAATAGAAAATGCAGAATGCTTGCCCCTGCTTGGAAAAGTTGACATTATATGAGGCAAAGCACCACTTTTATCAAACCCCTCTTTTAGGCCATGCCCTAAAGGCATTTTGGGGATGTCATCAAACTTGATCTTAAGAGCAACCCTATGAAAGCCATGATGTTAATTTTACATTCCACGTGAGGAAATCCCCCAAACTGCCAGATCTATTTCACCTGAAATCCTGCACATTTTCCACAGCAACTTACTAACAGAAATCCATTCATGGGAGACTGTCTCTGCCTCTCATCTATTCAACTCCTTCAGGCCAGGGAGGAATTTTAGGGAAATAAGACATGACCTCTTACCCCATAGGAAAAAAAGTAGGACTACTTTGGCAAAATGTAGTGTTTATGTTTAGTGATCTGTTTGTAAAATGCCTTTATTTTCATTTGCTCATTTAACCCTCAGGACAACACTAGACTGTGAGCAGTCTGGTTATATAACCTCATTTTATGAATGAAGCCCTAGAATTTGAATAATTTGGTTCTGTAGCCAATACTTGGCCAACAAAACACTTTCTTTTTACTCTCCAAGTTCTCTAATCTTCCCAAAAAACTACCTACAAAATAATGGCAATATTTTATTTTTTCCATAATTTAGATGTTTTCCTGATTATATTCCATACTTATTGTAGAAACTATGAAAATACAGAAAAATATGAAAAAAACACATATAGTAAAATAGTCAGGACAGAGAAATATAAACAATTTTTACTTTTATTTGCATTTTTTAGTCATTTTATGTGTTTTTTTATGTAAAGTATGTGCATTTATACCCTTGAAATCCAATTATATTTTTACTTTATTTTTGTTCCTTAACTTAATGTGATAATTTTTTGTATGTTTGCAAATTCTTTAAACACCTGAGTATAATGGCCGCATAGTATTTTCTAACAGGAATATATGATACTTCAGTTATTATTCCTAAGTTTTCATGCATTTAATGATTTCCATTTTTGTGAGTCTACAGAATGATGAAATAAATATTTTTCCATATAAATATTTCTCCTGATATCATAGTATTATTATATGCTGTTTTTAGTATAGAATTTTTGGGCCAAAGGGAAACATTATGTTTATATTTGTTCAGGAAAATTGTACATTCTATAAAATTATGCATATAATTTTTAGTTTGGTAACTAAAGTGTAGTCTTTGACATGTTGGGGGATGGAGAAGATCAAAAATCAACAATCCGAGAGAAAATGAGGCTCTTTTAGGCAAGGGTAAATGTAGGAGTGACATTGACCTTCTCCATAACCTTGAAATCTGTAAACATAGGCAGTCATCTGTCCTGTTTTGTGAAAGTGATGAAGCTGCCCAGGACAGAGCCTGGTATATACTAAAAGTAAAATCTATATGCTTTGATTTCCTTGCTCTGGGTCCCAACATCTTTTATCAGGCAGCAATATTTTCCCGGCCTTCTATTCTTAGCTTGGACCTCCCTTTCTCCCTCCAGAGGGGCAAGCTGAGTCTCACTGTGTCTGTGAACAGTCAAAAACTGCCTTCTCTCCCTTTAGGGGAATTGCTTTGCTTTGCTTTGCTTTGCTTTGAAATTGCAGGAAAGCCTTCATTTAATGTTTGCATTTGGTTGAAAAGCCTGAGAAGAAGACTCAGTAAGGACAAGCAAATGAATATAAAATAGAGGAGGAGAAAAGGGACAGAACAAGAAATAAGATTCAGTGACACTATTTTTTTTTCCTTTTTTTTTAAATCAGAGAAACAGACACACCACCCACCTGTGCAGGTCACAAGCTCAGAAATTCAAAGATGATTCTGAATATCAAAGTAAAAGTTACCCAGACAAACTCAGGCAGAATGCAGATGTTTCTCATTGATATGGGTGAGTTCTCTGACTTAGATAACGTATGAAATGCTGATGGCCTCAATGACAGTTTTGTGTCTTTAGTTCTCTGTCCATAGACACAATTTAGAATGAGAAAGAAAAAAAAATGGAGACTATTTTTTTGGATACTATTGGAGACTATTGGAGAAATTGTTGTCTCAATTTCCTATGACTTTCACAACAGATGACCCATTTAATCTTTGTGAAATCCTGTAGGAATTACTATCCTCATTTTTAGGCAGGGGAATTGAGCTGGGTTAGATTAACTAAATTGCCCCAAATTCTCACCATTATCCTAAGTACTTTTAAAGATATTATCCATGTATTAGTATCCAGTAAAGATATTACTTCTAGGCATATACTTAGAAAAACATGTACCAGAGGTTTGAATTGCAGCATTGTTTTTTATAATAAAAATCGGAAATACCATAAAATACATATGTGTAGGATATATATTTAAAAAGTATGAAATGTTTATGGACTAGAAACTTGTGCTGAAATTAAAATGAATGGACTGAAATTACATGCACCAATATTCCAAAATAATAGTATTTACCAAAAAGGCAAGATATTGAATGATTCATTCTGTATAAGATTATATAAAGTTTAAGTATATGACGGATAGTTACAAACATAGATTATAGCTCCACAAATGAATAAATAATAATAAAATAAACATTTGTTGGAACTTAAAAGAAAAAATATCAGAAGATTGATTATTTTTGAGTAGGGGGTTGGGAATGGAATCAGGGAAAATCTACAAAAGAATTCTCGATTCTATTTGAATAACCATGGAACCAATGGTAAAACTATACTGTTTTATGTAGTTAGGTTATAGCACTTAGATGTTTATTATATCATTTTAAAATAATTGTTTAGCGGACAAATGGTTGAAAAATAAATCATAGGAAGGAATGCATGTAGTATTTTTCAAATGGAAAACAATTTGCATATGAATTACCTTGTTCCATATAAAAATGAAGATCTTTTGGCTCTACGTCAAATAAAATAAATCAACATCTATGGGGAGTAAACCTAGTAAAAAGAACTCTTGTGTGCATGAACACAACACACAATGAAACATCTCTGAGATGTGTTTTGTGTGTGTATGTGTGTGTGTCTGTGTGTGTGTGTGTGTATGGTGCATATTATGTTTTAAGAACCATTGGTCTGGGGGCGCCTGGATGGCTCAGTCGTTAAGCATCTGCCTTTGGCTCAGGGTCCTGGGATCGAGCCCCACATCGGGCTCCCTGCTCCACGGGAAGCCTGCTTCTCCCTCTCCCACTCCCCCTGCTTGTGTTCCCTCTCTCGCTATATCTATCTCTGTCAAAATAATTAATAAAATCTTTAGGAAAAAAAAGAACCATTGGTCTGAAAGAACAGTCATTGAACTCTCTCGAACTAGATAAAGAATAAATATTGCCCTAAGGATATCGTGGATTGTCTATTCAGTTTAACCTAATTAATAAAAACAAAATTATATGAAGAGAATAAATAAAAACTAACATCATGGTTTAAATATTAACCTTGTCTCTAACTGGCTATCCTGAGTAGATGCTTAATTTTTTTTTTATTTTTTCCAACTTCCTCTGTATAAAAGAGGAGCAATGGGGTAAACCATTTCTACAGCACTTTTAATGGTGTTGCCAGCAAATCTGAATCATCCACATCCCTCTAATATTTAAGAGTGGTTTTATCAGTTCATTTGTTTTATGAAATATTTACTGATTGCCTAACACACACCAAACACTATTTTAAAGCTCAACCCAACCATACTGTAAACCTGTCCTGGTGCCACAGGTGGGATTGCATGGTGGTTATTTCTTCAGTAGTTCTCCATCTCAGCTTCAAAGAATGAGTAGAGTATGTGAAAGATCCATACATTATATAAGACACAATCCCAACAAATTATTGTAATCATTTTAAAGAATAAATATACATCTCTCTTTTTCCAGTTGAGGAAACTGAGGTTCGGTTATATTAAATAATCATTTACAGTTAAAAATCCACAATATGGCAGAGCCACTATTTGAATTATATCCTACAATTTCTAAACCCAGGCCTTTTTCTTTGCTGTTAGTGATAGTAGAAACTATAATAATTGCTCCCACTCTCAGACTGATGCATCCAGCCTTCGGATAACTGTGTGTCCTCTGGTACTTGATGACACCCTAGTTGGAGTCCTTGAGCACTACTGAAATTCCGGGCTCCTTGAGAATATGTCTGGTATTTCCACTGTCAGACATTCTAAATTTTACCTGACCATTCTTTCCACTGCTCCTGATAGTGACATTCTGCATTTTGTGTCTGCTTCAGCCTTGGGTAAAATATTCCCTACCTTTGTAGAATGAACACCCTGCCTCAGAACTCTTCACTTGCTAGGTCCTCTGGTTGTGTATTGATACTGAAAATTTTAGTTATAATCCCAAATTGTCCCCAAATTAAAAGTAAGTAAAATAAAACACTGACCTTTGGAGAGCCCAGACAAATAGGGGAGAATAGCATATAATTCCCAACATAGTGAGTGCATAGACATGGTCTAAGGCACAGGGTAGATGTTCCTCCCTTTCAGTTATTTAGAAAGTTGCTCGGTATTGCCAGCTTGATCAAGGCAATGTCAACACTGCCCTATGTTCTCACCATACAATATTATTTAAAAGCTCTTAAAATAAACTTTTCCACATGCCAAGGACCACTTATGGATCTGAGGTAACCAAGAAAATTATGATTTTGCTGGGGGGCGGGAAAGTGACAAAAACCATAGACCTTTCTACTTTCCACTGTGGGTGATTTCTCAGTCTGGTCAGTAACTTGACTCTCCTATATTTCTTTTTACCTGGCTTCCTGATCTGACTGTCCTGCTAGCTGCCTCCTCTGATTCTAGTCTTTTGTGCCTTCCTAATTACCACCCTGGATGTGAAGTCTCCATTATTTTTCAAGGGAAAAGAATAGGAACTAAGGTTTTATATTATTTTTATTTATTTTTGCCTAAATAGCACATCTAAAGCATCTCAATCCTCACACAAGTTGTGTATTTGGCCAAATCATACCCATTATTTAGCCCTTTTCTGAAATATTAACTGCCTGCAAACACTTCCATGATCATTCCTAACCATGCCAATTTCACATCACTGTAGTAACTGTGTTATTAAACAATTTGTTTCAATGCCTCCCTTCTCTTTGAACTATGAACATTTTGAAAACTGAGGGCATGACTATTTACTTTCATAACCTCATAACTAAGCACAAAGTAGATGCTAAATATATACTTGTTGAGGATTTCAAAGCAACCACCAAAATTTTCCCACTAATTAATATCCACTTAATGGAAAATCAACATTTACTTATGCTTTTACGTAGATAGCTAACGCTTATAACCTCAAAGAAACATTTAAAGCAATGCAATGATTATATATGAGTGAGTTAATGGTTTTGTAATCTAACAAAGTTTTTTTTAAAGAATTTGAATAAAAAAATGTTTTTGAGAGAGAGAGAACATGTGCCCAAGTGTGGGGAGGGGTAGAGGGACAAGTGGACCCCCCACTGAGTGGGGAGCTCGATGTGGGGCTGGATGCTGGGCTCAATCTCAGGACCCTGAGATCATGACCCAGGCTGAAATCACTGAGCCATCCAGGTGCCCCCTAGCAAAGGTTTTATAAATGTATTCCCTGACATTGACTGCATAGTACAAGAAAAACCTTAAGCTTCTGGATTCTGCATTCTTGCAATGAGTCTCATAATTCTCCCAGTTTGGCTTTTGGAATGCATCTCACTAATTTTCCCCACTGATACTAATACTCCTTCCATAATTCTAGCCAAGTCTGTTCTCAGTATTTTGGGTAGCAGGGGTAGTGGAGAATAATCAGTGACCACTTACTGTAAATGGATGATTTCCAAGTGGGGATATTTTTTAATGACACTATTTTCACTGGCACTCTGTACCTCTCAGAATAGTCACATGTTAGGAAAAAAAAGAAGAAGAACACTTCATCTAATAGTAATAACTAAATAAATGCCTTAAGACTTTCCCAAAATATTTAGTGTAAAAGGACATGAGAAATCATAGAAAATGCAATATTACTATCTTCATAAAACCCCTTAATTGTGTCAAAAAAAACCACATAAACAATCTCTGATTCTTTCAACATCAGCCTTGCAACATGGGCATTATTATCCTTGTCCTACAAATAAGGAAGTTGAGATTTGGAGTCAGCTAAAGTGATATCCTAAGTCTAGATGACAAAAGTGAGAGAGCTATAAAAATTGTTTTGTTTCCTTACAGAGTGAGGGTCAGTACTTTTTATTTTTCATTTTAGGTTTAAGTACCTAAAAGAAGTCATTCTCCTGACTTTAGAACAATGGCACTATTAGTGGCCACAGTCCAAGAATGGTTGCTGGTGAATAGTTACAGATACCCTGAGACACAGGAGGAATGAGTAATAGGGTTTATGATGGGAAGCAATTCTGGTATTTGCTGCAAGCTGGCGCTCGTACTTTCTGGGTGACCTTTGTTGGCTGTGCCAAGGGGTTTCCTTTTTTAATGGTGCTGCTAAATGCCATTAGTAGATATGGCTGTGAATTTCTTTTTCCTGTCACTCCCACTAACCTCAGGAGAGAAGTTTCCAAGAGACCTCTTCCAGGGAAGGTCACTGGCTCTTTCTGTCATCAAACTACGGGGCTGTGATTAGAAAAGGCAGGTGGGAAGTCAGTGGAATTGTACACCTGAAGATTCTGGGGAACACAGGAGAGTTAAATTAGAATTAGGCTTCAACACCAGGAAATCAGAAACACTATTGAGCTGAAGGACAAATGAATGAGTAGAGAAGAGGGAGCATTATATTGTTCCCCTTTTCCATCAGAGAAACAAATTAAATTTTACAGTGTTGCACCAAATATTTTTAGATATTTATTTTTAATTCTATGCTTGACATTTAAAATGGCAAAAAAGATATATGGGTATTGGGATGGAGAATCTAAGCCAGGTATATGGTAGGATGATCTTTTATCAACAATGATTCAAAGACCTTCATAAAGATAGGACACTACGTGGATATTAAAACTATTTCGTTTTTTTTTTTTTTTTTTGGTCTTACATGGATTATCTCAAATGTTCTCACAAATCACAAGGTGTTATTGTGAGATCCTCATTGAGCCTGTGAGATTGCCCGCTCAATGAAGGAAAATTTACACCTGTGGAACTGTTGCTCTCCGAGCTCCCCCTACTGCTTCTCCTTAATTCTAAGACCACATAGACCTGTTCTGGGGAAAGCTGACAGATTCAAAGGTGAAGTTATCATGGGATTTTTCTAATATAATTAAAGTAAGAAAATATATGGAAATAAATGCTACAATGAAGGGAAAGTTTTTCATTGACCACATGTTATAGTGAGTGGGGAAGGGGATGATGGAGGAAGTGCTAAGGTCTTATAAAGCTTAAAGACCTTCATTATTGAAATTATAGTTCATTAAAAAAAAGACACAGTTAAATATATTTGCTTTTCAAAAAAATTGTACCAGTTCAGGCTACTCTATCCCTGGCATTTTAATCTCTTTGAGGGACTTCTTCTAAAGCTGATAGACTTTCATATATTTCTAATTTCAGAAAATCATGAGCAAAATTTCTTAAAATGCAACCCCTCTCCCACTCATCTAAAGAAGAAGCTTATATCACTCACACCCATCTGTTCAAGTATTATTATATCATGATCCCTACTTTGTGGCAGGCCCCTTAAGGTTGGATTCAAATGCATTCCTGATAAGCTTGTCTTCCCACCTTTCCTGTCTCCCTAGTAAGACTTTTCAATCTTGTCTATGTTTCTATTGCCCACTGTTTATATCCTTAAATAGAATGCTACTAAATTTATCCCACTGACTATAATCTCTTAAAGATCATTCTAGGAAGAGAGACCAGTATTCGTGGAATATAAGGGCAGGACAGTGACAGGATCAAAAACCGTTCATTTACCTGAAGTACCAGAATGACAATGAGAAGTGACATGTTAACTTAAGGAGTAAACAGAGGATAATTCATACTGGTCCAAAAGGTCTTTGCTAATCTTCATTTAAAAAACACAGCATGAGACCAAGGCCAGGTGTTTTGTCTTTGTCTTTGTTTTGTCTTTATAACTGTATAAAAACATTTATACATATGTTTTGAAGACTCTTTGGTCTTTGTGCTTTTCAGATTTTTTGGTTGTTTTCAAAAGAAAGGGCAGAAAAAAAATTGGTGAGAGCTCTCAATGTTTCCTGCCTTCAAGACACTTTTAGTCTGATAACTTAGAGGTAACATATCAGACTGAGTACATAAAGTATTAGACAATACAGTTTTTAATTAAACATTTCATTTTGACATAATTGTAGATTGGCATGCAGTTATAAGAAATAATACAGAAAGACCCCATATATTCTTTACACGGTTTTCCCATATGAGGTCTCTTACAAAACCCTAATACAATATCACAAATGGCATTATTGGTTATACATATAAGATTTTGAGCATTTTCATTGCCACAGGAATCTCTCATATTGCCCTTTTAAAGTCCCACTCACTTCCCCCCTGCCCCTGTCCTTTCTCGAAGCCCTAACATCTATTCTTCTCCATCTCTATAATTTTAAAATTTCAAGAGTTTTATGTAAATGAAATAATATAGAATGCAGCCTTTTAGAATCAGTTTTTCTCACTGAGCATAATTCTCTGGAGATTCATTGGGATTGTTGAAGGTATCAATAGTCTGATACCTATTTAATTGTTGACTAGTATTCTATAGAATGGATGTATAACAGTTCATTTCACCATTCAACCATTTAAGTATATCTAGGTTGTTTGCAGCTTAGGGCTCTTACAAATAAGGCTGCTAAAAATATCCATATACACATTTTGGTGTGAACATAAATTTTTGGAATATGTACCCAAGAGTACAGTTGTTGGGTCATGTGGTAGTTGCATTTTTAATTATTTAAGAAACTGTTTTCTAGAGTGGATGTGCCATTTTAAATTCTCACAAAATAGAATGGATCAGTTTCTCTGTACCCTCACCAGGACGTGCTGTCATCAGTGTGTGTGTGTGTGTGTGTGTGTGTACATACGTGTCTATATACATATATATGTATATATGTACACACACACATACACCTTACAGGCCTTTTTAATAGATGTTTAGTGATACTCATGTGGTTTAAATCTACATTTCCCTAATGGCTAATACATTGATTTTTTTCATGGGATTTTCCTCTTCTGGTGAAATGTCCTTTATGCCTTTTGAGCGTTTTCTTTTTTTTTTTTTTAAGATTTTATTTATTTACTTATTTGAGAGAGAGAGTGTGTGTGCATGAGCACGAGCAGGGGGAGGAACACAGAGAGAGGGACAGGCTGACACGTGCTGAGCATGGAGCCCGAGGTGGGGCTGGATCCCACAACCCCAAGATCATGACCTGAGCCAAAATCAAGAGTCAGACACTTAGCTGACTGTGCCACCCAGGTGTCCTGAATATTTTCTATTTGGATTTTTTTTTTAATATTGAGTTTTGAAAGTTCTTTATATATTTTAGAGAATAGTCCTTGATGGTTATATGGTTTGTAAATATTTTCTCCCAGTCTATGGTTTGTCTTTACATCCTCTTCAAAGAGTATTCCATAGAGGAAAATTTATTACTTTTGATGAAATACAATTTGTCATTTTTTAATATACAGGTTGTGATTTTCGTATCAGGACTGTTAATTCTAGACTTAGCCCTTTCCTAGACCTAGATCCCAAAGATATTCTCCACCTCCCCACCAACCTTTTTTTTTTCCCTATTTTTTCTTCTTTCCTTTGTCTTTAAGTTTGTGATCCATTTTGATTTAATTTTTATATGAGATGTAGAACTTAGGTCAAGGTTCATTTTGCCTATGGAGGTCCAAATGAGTTAGCACCACTTATTGGAAGACTATCTTTACTCCATTGAATTGCTTTTGCATCTTTGTCAAAAATCAGTTGGGTATATTTTGTGTGGGTCTGTTTCATGATTCTCTGTTCTGAACCCTTGATCTATGTGTCCACCCCTCCACCTGCACTTCACAGTCCTGACTACTATAGCTATTTAAAAAGAGTTGAAATCAGGTAGACTTATTAGTCTTATTTTTCAAAAATATTCTATTTTAAATCCTCCGCTTTCCATATATATTTTAGAATAATCTTGCTTGTGTCTCCAGAAACCTTTGGTGAGATTTTTCTAGCAATTGAATAAAACCTTTATATCAGTTTGTGGAGAACTGATATGTTACTAAATTGAGTTTTCTAATCCATGAATATGTGTGTCTCTTCATTTACTTAGATTTTCCTTGATTTCTTCCATCAACATCTTTAGTTTACAGCATACTACTCCTGACGTTTTTTGACAGATTTACACCTAAGTATTTTTTATTAAGATTTTATTTATTTGAGAGAGAGAGAGAGTGCATGCGTATGTGTGCTCAAGCTGGGTGTGGGGCAGAAGGAGAGGGAGAGGGAGAACAGACTTCCCACTGAGCGCTGAGCCCAGTGCTGGCTGGATCCCAGGATCCTGATACCATGACCTGAGCTGAAACCAACAGTCGGATGCTTAACTGAATTAGCCATACTGGCGCCCCATAAGTATTTTGTTTTTGAGCAATTATATACTGTATTGTTTTTTTCAGTGTTGGTACCCACATTTTCACTGCAAAATATATATAAATTCCATTGATTTATGTTTATCTTTTACCCTACAACCTATCTAAACTCACTATTATTTTTTGGATAACGTTTTTTAAAAATAGATTTTTTGGGATTGTCTATGTAGACAATCATATCATGCATATAGGAAGTTTTTATTTGTGATCTTCATTCTTTTATTTTCCTTTTCTTGCCTTACTGCACTTGGTTAGAATATCTAGCACTATGTTGAATAAGAATGTTAAGAGCAGATATCTTTGCCTTTTTTCCTGATTATAGTAGTCTTCCATTATTAATAATAATGCTGAGTATTTATAAATGCTCTTTTCAAGTTCAAACGCATTCACAATTCTTTGTTGAATCATTTTTATGATGCCACTATAGAATCTTTGTCAGATAATTCTAACATCTTTTTCATCTCAGCATTGACATCTGTTAATTGTGTTTTGATTCAATTTGTGGATACTTGGTATTACAAGTCACATTTTATGGAGGACAATACCTGTCAAATCCCTTGTTGGTGGTGAAAATCCTGAACCTCTCTGCTAGGTCTTCTCTGACACCAACCAGCTGGGAGGAAGACGAGTGACTTGTTACTGCTGGGTAACTGGGGACTGAAAGTCTAGGATGCTCACATCATCTCCTCTAAAACCATGATGAGGCATGGAGTTAAAGTTACCACCTGTCAGGGATGAAAGTCCTGGCTCCCTACTTGGCCTTCTCTGAAACCATCCTTGTGGGAGTGTTAGAACATTTCATTACAGCCTGGTGAGTGCCCCAAATGAGCACTTTCTATGGAAATCTAGACTGATAACTCAGTTTTTCCTGGTGTGGATGGCAGTGGGGCCACGGTTTCGGCTGTGGTGTTTGGCTGTAGTACACTGATTATTGTCAAAAAGTTTCTTTCTTGATAGGCTGTCCCTTTTCTGGTATTTTGACTTAGAGTGCAGATGTTTACTGGTGATTTTTAGCTATGCTCATCAGCATTTCTGGGATGCTGACTTTTTCAGCATTTCGCACCCCAAATGAACACTTTCTATGGATGTTCTTCAATGCACAATTACAGAAATTTAAACATTGAATATTTTACTACATCAAATATTTTACTACAATGTAATCATAATATATTACAGAGGAGGAAATAGCATGCTCTTTTTTTTTTTTTAACCCTGCCTTGGGCATTTGGTGCAAATCCAGTTATCTTAAAAGGTTGAGTTGGCAACTCAATGTGGTTGGTACTGTGCTGGTTAATTTCAAGGTCAGTGAGAATTGTTAAGGTGACTCCCAAAGACCTAATCATTGTTCTTAATGAAACCTGATTTACTTCCAGAAGGCTTTTGGGCTCTATTTAATCTCTAAAATCTATATCAACATGTTGAAAGGAAAAAATAAATAAACAATTCAGAATACTTGGAGAAAGTCTGCTTTGGGCAAAGAATAAACTTATAGTACAGTATGTTCTCTAAAATGCACACAGCTATATTTCAGTACCACATGCTCTTCCAGTATCTGGCCAAAAGAGAGATTAATTTCTTCTTTTTTGTTATGACCTTAATAAACACTAGCAGAAGTGACATTGTGTGGTATTCATGGCTACCTCATACAAGGTATAATATTTTCCTTGTGGTTCTTTCCCTTTTCTTATCTCTTTCTCTTTCCTCTTGCTCTGACCTTGTACTTAAGCTGTTGTAAGGAATCCTAGGCCGCATGAGAAATTATGTGAGTATTGCAGTTGACAGACCCAGTTAAATTCTAAGGAGATGTAAGAGATAGGTAGAATAAACAACCAGTCATACAAGTGAAAGAGTGTACAGATGATTTCAACCTCCAGCTTGCTAGCCACCAGAGTTGATGTCATGTGGTAAGCCTCAGCAACTGTTACTGAAGTCAAAGCAGATTTGCAATTTAGGCCAAATTATTTATTCTTGGTGAAACTTGGCATTACCTTTTACTAAAATAAGTGTAATATCTATTTTTCATAGTTACACAAATGAAATAATTTGACTAGTTTAAAATGCCTGTTGGAGACACTAAACAAGGCTGATATTTTTTCTGTATACTTAAACATAATTATGATGTTTGAAATTATTTATAATTCCTGATGATAGAAAACGTGAACTTCATTGGAAATATATAATTAGTTTATGTAAAGAAGATTTGGATCCAGGCTTAATGGAGGGGAACAGTGCTCTTTAACAAATTTTAACATTACTAACAGAAAATAAAATGAGAAAGAGAAGCCCTGAGTGGAAATGTTATAGCAAATCAGGAAAGAGTCTGGAGAAAATAATTAAATTCTTAAGGAAAGGAGAGAAGAGGACACAAAGTTGGAATAAATTCCTTTAAGTCTGGATTTGCAGAACACATGACTGTTGTCCCTGGATTACTGCTTGGAGAAAAAAAATGCATTGAAAAATGTACTTTAAAAATTGGGAGGTGGAGTGGCAAAGGATGGATTACCCAATTAGTTCTCAATGTTGAAACCCTATCATCCAACGTATATAAACAGCATCCTCAACCACTTAGATAACTTTTCCATTCTGGCTGTTACAATGGCTTACTTTCTATTAGATTACCTCCTTCTGTACACACAGATTATATACCCCCTTTTTCGGAGGCACACACATATGAGATGTGTCATTCTTTCATTAAATTCTTTGTGAAGTTCTGGACACCTGGGTGGCTTAGTCCATTAAACTTCTGCCTTCAGCTCAGGTCATGATCCCAGAGTCCTGGGATCGAGCCCCGCGTTGGGCTCCCTGCTCCGCGGAGAGCCTGCTTCTCCCTCTGCGTGCCGGTTCCACTGCTTGTGCTCACTCTCGCTCTCTCCCTCTCTCTGACCAAAAAAAAAAAAAAAAAAAAATCTTTAAAATTAAATTCTTTGTGATGTTTTAAATGAGTTACCATTACTATCCAGTCTTTTTTTTTTTCTTCAAGAAAATAAAAGGAAAAAGACTCTTTAAATAATTGCTTGTAGATGTTGCTTAGAAATCTCACATCGGGTTCTCCCACCGCCCCCGCGGCGGGTCGCCCCAGCTCGGCAGTGGGAAGAGCGGTAACGGCCAGGCAGGCCAGCTTCGCGAAGTCTCTCGGCGCGCCGCGGCCCGCAGGCACCAGGCACGCGTACGCCCCGACGCCACCATGACCAAGAAGAAGGTCAGCTCCGCGAAGGGGGCGGCGAAGGAGGAGCCCAAGAGGAGGTCGCCGAGGTTGTCAGCTAAACCTGCTCCTGCAAAAGTGGAAATGAAGCCCAAAAAGGCGGCAGGAAAGAATAAATCTTCAGACAAAAAAGTGCAAACAAAGGGGAAAAGGGGAGCAAAGGGAAAACAGGCTGAAGTGGCTAACAAAGAAACGAAAGAAGACTTACCTGCAGAAAATGGAGAAACTAAAAATGAGGAGAGTCCAGCCTTCAATGAAGCAGGAGAGAAAGAAGCCAAGTCTGATTAATACCATAAACCACGTCTTATCAGTGGTCCCTGTCGCCCTTGTACAATCCAGAGGAATATTTTTATCAACTATTTTGTAAATGCAAGTGTTTTAATGTAGCTCTAGAAACATTTTTAAGAAGGAGGGAATCCCACCTCATCCCATTTTTTTAAGTGTAAATGCTTTTTTTTAAGAGGTGAAATCATTTGCTGGTTGTTTATTTTTTGGTACAACCAGGAAATAGTGGGATATTGAATGTGAGAGGCTTTGACTGTCTTGGGTGTCAGCTCAACATTCCATAGATGGGGTAGTTTTTATATCCTATAATACCAAGCATAATAAATGGCAATTTGGAGTCGGTCGTGCATTTACTATGTCTTGAATGTTTTAAATTACTTCTATTCCCATGCTGTTTTTGGTAGAATTGCTTCCTAAAGAAAACCACTCCTAGATCTTGGCTCTCCCGGTCAGAATTCTTGTGCACTCTGTAACATCTTGGTCGTGGTAGTCCGGTTTTCCTAGTAACTCTGTTAATATACTGTGCAAGATTGAGAATTTGAGTATGTAGTGTATATGATATTACACTGTGAATTAATGGGACTTAACAACGTAACAGTGTATCAGCATTTGAAGATCTTGGTACTTAATATACTGTTAAGGAAAATTTGCCTCCAAATTTTAAGCTGGAAGGACACTGGAATAACTTTTAGAAGAGAATCACAACTACATGGGTTTTTTTGATTTTCGGTACATACGTTAAGAATTGTGTACAAATTGAAATATCTGTACTGATCCTTAAAACAACCAATAAAAACTCAATTAAGAAAAAAAAAGAAATCTCCTCACATCATAATATCCTTTCTTTGGACATGCTCTGTTTGCAGCAAGCTAATTGGGTAATGTGAAAAGCATGTGGGATTTATGAAATATTAACAATAGGAATTATAATTGTGATTTACAAAATGTGTTCAGTACAGATTGTATTCATTTCTTATAAAGTTAACATATCTCAGATTTTGTGACTTAAAAAATACAAATTGTGAACTGTTTCTGTGACTTAATCTCACAGTTTATAATTTCATAACAAAACTCTAATAACTGACCATTATTATGAATTTAGAAATGAATTTCAGGGGACTATGGAAGAGTGGGGAGAATTTTTCATTCTAATATGTCTTCAAAGAAAGAACTCTCCCTCTTTTACTAATAGAGAGTAATGGGGAAAAAAATAACAGTGATTACATGTACATATACCTGTGATATTGTTTTGTTTGTGCTTTCCTCAAAAGTCATGTGATTATTTTGCATTAAAAACAAGAAGGAAACCCACTTGCTCACCGACAGTCGATCATTCTTTGAGAAATGATCATTTGATAAGCACTGTTGCCACATCTTAGGATTTCACAAACCTTAAGAAACTGATTTGCTTAAATGAATCTTATAGTTGTAACTATGAAATAATTATAATATAAGAAGACATCTCACATTTTTATTGACCCATTTTATCCCCACCAATGTAGTTCACAGGTAAATTTTTCTCTGCAACTATGAGAAAAGACAAACAAGCCAAGACTAAATTAATGCAAAATATAATAAAGGCATTTTTTTTGGTGTTGCAAAAATGTAATTATCTAAAGTCTTTGCCTTAAGAGTAGGAGATTTAAGATTTGTGAGGCACATCTGGTATCAAGCCCATTTTCTGCTATACTACGTTATTTTTAAACATATTTATTTCATTACTATAGCAGGACCAATAATAAAAATGCATTTGAGTTGTTTTGTTTTTAAATGTCTAAAGAAATGAAATTATCCTCTTTTGCCATCCAAATGCCAGATTTCAGGTAAACTGAAAATGAAAAATACATAACAAAACAAAAAACTAATGCAAAAACCTAAGGGTTTTACTAAATACTGTTTACTGAGCCCCAGGATGTTTTAGTCTCATGGTTGAAAAAGCCTGTTCTTATGTATTGGTATCAGAAGCAGAATATAAGGACTAACATATATATTTTAAGATACTATGGATTTATGTTATTGTGACCACTGAAGGGATATGCAGTTACTCTGGAAAAGATGTTTTGACTACAGATATCCCTTACTTAAAACTCAGACTTCTTAATTTATTAGCTTAGTTTATTATTTGTGGACCTCAATTATCAGGCTTTGTATTAGACACCTAACAAGAGGATAGACTCTCCGTTGAAAAAATACAAATAAAATGTTTTTTTTTTCTTAAATACTGCTTAAAGATTCTTTACAGAGTTTTGTTTAACATCATATTTGAGAAGAGGTGTTTTCATTCTCCTTTGTGCTTTTCTATTTGGAATTGATAATGACCCAGGGTTCTCTAGAAGGCACAGAGTAATCTATATTGGAAAATTCTTACTGGTTGAGCAAGATGTAAAGGGGAGAGATATTTTGTTTCCATGGTGATCAAATCTACTCTCTTGATACAGTTGGATTTGAACCTATAGGGAGTGTTTACAACTGAAACTTAACATATCTTTTATTCATTTTCAAAAGAAATAGAAAGCAACTTGACATTTATGTATCTACTTTATACATCTATAATTTATATTATATACCTATATTTATATGTCTACAATATATCTATAACCTTGTCTGTGAGGCCAGTCAACTTCAAAAATATTTAATGTTAGCCAACATATTGGAATCCTTCAGCATTATTCACTTGAAATTTTATTTATTTATTTATTTATTTATTTATTTACAAATGCAGTTCTTAACCATCTGATGGATGCTGGGCTATATAAACATAAGCAGAGGGGTGCCCGGGTGACTTAGTTGGTTAAGTATCTACCTTTGGCTCAGGTCATGATCGTGGGGTCCTGGGATTAAGCCCCATGTCTGGCTCACTGCTCAGGAGGGAGACTGCTTCTCCCTTTCCCTCCACTGCTCCCCCTGCTTGTGCTCTCTCTCTCTCTGTCAAATAAATAAAATCTTTTAAAAAAAAATTTAAAAATAGAAAAATAAACATAAGCAGACAGCAAATATGAATAAGGAAAGAGAACTATTTTGAGTCAACTTCCAGGATGGCTAGGTAAGAAACTCCATGAATCTGACCCTCTGGAAAACAATGAAACTGGTGAAAATTACCAAAAATAAACATATAAAGTATGTTAATTTTGAGCTAGCATTATAGCAAATGAAGTAACATTTATTCAAGAAAATCTGCTAAATCTAAATGAGAACAGTAAAAGCTGATGAAAGTGGAGCCATGACCCACTGCCTTACTCATCTTCTTCCCAACTCAAGATTATAGAAGCTCATCTGCCGGTTGTGTTTCTAAAAGGTGAGGTTTCCTCACCCAGTTCCCAGAATTGCTGGAAGTAAGAGTCCACCAGAATTTCTTATTCCTCCCAGCTTCATATTTTATAGGCTAAATTTCAGATGAGTGCAGCCAAGAGGCCAGGGGCTCCTTCTTCACCTATCCTTTATTCATATGATAAGGTTCTATTTAAGAAATGGCAGGCTGAGATTTCTGTAATAAAATGTAAAATTA
The DNA here is from genome assembly GCF_003265705.2 of Callorhinus ursinus. Taxonomy (NCBI): domain Eukaryota; kingdom Metazoa; phylum Chordata; class Mammalia; order Carnivora; family Otariidae; genus Callorhinus; species Callorhinus ursinus. The sequence continues at coordinate 9,872,262 of NW_027397099.1, forward strand.
CATCACCTGCAATGGAAAAATATCCTAAAGAGGGTTCAAATGGATCTTAACTGGCAGAAGAAATGATTTGCAAACTTAAATATTGATTGATAGAAATTATGTAATCCAAACAACAGTAAGACAAAGACTAAGAGAAAATCTTAAAATCAGCAAGGTAATATCAGTTCATTACATATAGTGGGAGTCTGAAAAACTTATGAGCTTGCTTTCCAGCAAACCAAAGAGAGGCCAGGAAGCAGTGATATGACATATTCAAAATGCTATAAGAAATAAGAAAAAACAACAACTAAGACTTTTATACCCAGCAAAACTATCCTTTGGAATGCAAATGAAAACATAGACAGTTCATAGTAAAGAAAAACTGAGAGATGGTGTTACTATCAAACCCAGTTTACAAGATATACCAAAGAAAGTTGTTTCAGATGAAAACAGATGTACCCAGACGGTAATTTAAATCCACAAAAGAAAAGAAACAAAAAAAAACATGCACTAGTAAAGATGATTATGTAATTGTAAAAGATCATTTCTATGAATATTTTTTGTCCTTTCTTCTCTTAACTGATTTATACATCAATTATATAAAATCATATTTACAAAACAATATTCTAGGATCTATGTCACACATATAATTATAATATATTTCTCAATAATCACACTAAACTGGTGGATGGGATAAAAGAAATATCAGTGTAAGGACATGACACCAAATATCAGCTACAATAAGGAACAACAGTTGATGAGAAACAGAAATATAAATAAAAAGATAACTTAAAAGCTCTATAAAAAAACTCTATCAATAATTACCTCAAATATTAATGGAATAAACTACCCAAAGTGTTCCTAGACTTGACTAAAACAAACAAACAAGATTCTACTACATGCCATCTACTGGAAACATCCATTTGACTCAAAGACACAAGTAGAAAGTAAAATGAAAGAAAAAGTCACATCATTCTGTTGGCAACAGTAAGAAATTATGAGTGCCTATTCTAATATGAGACAAAATGGATAAGACAAAAATGTTACTAGAGAAACAAGTACTTTTCTAATTATAAAAGTATTACATAACATCAGTATTATATAACAATTATGTAGAATTATGTGCATGTATGCAACTAACTACATATATATGTACATGTAAATACAATATATATAAAATGTACAGTGGTTTGATAGCAAAACTATTTTCCACATGCCAAATAATGAAATTAGGCCCATTATCTTACTCTATATACAAAAGTCAACTCAAAATATATTAGATTTATATTTAAGACTGTAAAAAAATGTAAGACCATAAAGCTATTAGATTAGAAGAAAAACATAGGAAACCTTGACATTGCTATGGGCAGTGATTTCTTGGATATGACCTAAAAGTATAGGCAACAAAAGTAAACATAGAGAAATGGGATTGCGTCAAAATAAAAAGCTTCTGCACAGCCAAGGAGACCCAACAGGGTAAAGAGAGAGCCTAAGAAATGGAAGAATTTATTTGTAAACCATACATCTGATAAGGGGTACTTCACTATCATCAGAGAAATGCAAATCAAACCATAATGTGCTATCACCTCACAGCCGTTATAATAGCTATTATCAAAAGGACAAAATATAAAAAGTGTCAGGATGTGGAAAAAAGGGAACCTTTATATGTCATTGGTGAAAATGTAAATTGGTGCAACCACTATGGAAAACATATGGAGTTATGGAGATTCCTCAAGAAATTGAAAATAGAACTACCATATGATTCAGAAAACCCCTTCTGTTTATATATGAAAAGTAGATAATATCAGTATCTCAAAGAGATACCTGCATTCCCATGTTTATTGCAGCATTATTTGCAACAGCCAAAATGTGGAATGAATCAAGTGTCCATCAAAAGAGAATGGAATATTATTCAGCCATGAGAAGGAAGGAAATCCTGCCATTTTTAAAACATGGGTAAACCTGGAGGACATTTTGCTAAGCAAAATAAGCCAGACACAGAAAGACAAATACTGTATGATCTCACTTTTATATGGAATAAAGAAAAAAAAGTTGAACTCAAAAGAGCAGAGCAGGACAATGTTTACCAGGAGTTTTGGGGTGGATGGGTTGGGATTGGTCAAAGGGTACAAAGTTGCACTTACATAGTATGAGTGTCTAAAGATCTAATGTACAGTCATGATAAATATAGTTGATAATATTATATTGAATAATGGAAATACATTAAGAGAGTAGATTTCAGTTGCTCTCACCACAAACGGTATGACATGATATGCTAATTAGCTTGACTTCAGTAATCATTTCAATTATTATATCAAATCATCATGTTGTACATTTTAAATATATATAATTTTTATTAAGTATATATATAAATAAAAGACTACTGGTATACCTGGATAGCCTACAGATATGTTCTTGCCCCACTTGTCAGCCTCCCAAATTCCAGTCATTCTAAAAATTAGATTGCTAGATTTTGCTTATAGTACTTAGCATTACCTGAATTTTTATGCACATGTATATATTTTTCTGTTTTTGTCAGTTCACACCTCACTCATTATTATATGAACATTATGATATAAACACCAAGAGGAGAAGGAACATATTACTCTTATACTGTAGTGTCTAGTATAGTGCTTGACATACTACACATGTATACATACTCATATGTGATAATTCTAGACTCTACCATGTCTTCTTTTGAGTCACTAGAGAATTCTTAAGTAGCGATATATGAATTTTAAAGTAAAAACTTAAGATCTGAGTTAAAAAAATATGCATTACTTTTTGTTTCTCTGATCTATCACACCCTCAGCTTATCATACTTAGATACCCAAGTACACTCCCATTGCCCCCCCAGGGCCCAGCTTGGATGTGTGTATATGAGTAGACAGACAGCTGCTCTTTCATCTTTCTCTGTCACTTCCCTAAACCTGCATAATTCAAGAAAGTCTTTTTGGAGAAAAATACCAATAATCTGATTTTGGAGAACCTCCTGAGTAAACATACATTAAATACTTACAGAGTCAACATTATGGAATAAGTGAATGATATTCAAAACATACCTTTCCCCTTCTCAACAACACGTCTACTAGAACAGTAACACCAAATTCTCTAGTAAATAGAATTTTTGCAAAGAGAACGTTTGAGCTGTTGTTACAATTTCAAGACTGTGTATTTTCCCCACTAGACCACATAGATGTACTAATATATTAAGGTGTTTGTTTTTTTTTAAGTTGGAACCATATTGACTCATTTTAGTAAAGCAAACTTGTTTTGTGAAATAAAAGCATTAGCTAAGAATAATACTTATATTGACAATTAATAAAAGTAAAAATAAATTTTCTTTAATAAAATATAGTAAACAGGGCACCTGGGTGGCTCAGATGGTTAAGCGTCTGCCTTTGGCTCAGGTCATGATCCCAGGGTCCTGGGATCGAGTCCCGCATCGGGTTCCCTGCTCCTTGGGAGCCTGCTTCTCCCTCTGCTTCTCTCTCTCTCTTCCTCTCTCTCTCTCCCTCTGTCTCTCATGAATAAATAAATAAAATCTTTAAAAAAAATAAAATAAAATAGTTTAAAAAATATAGTAAACATATTTTTTTAAAAAAGGGGAGGGGGTAAAAAAATAAATAAATAAATTCTTATGGTAAATAGGAAACTGTTTGTCCAAGCCAGTTTTAAAAACATGGCTTAAAAGTCAGATTTACTTTATAGTATGTCCCAATTTAATGAAATTCAGTAGACAATTTTAACAAATCTTTGTAACATGTCTTTGTGAGGAAACCATGTTGCTGAAGATTCAGTATCATTTCAAAAGGTTCTTATAAAAGGCCATTCAATGTTAATCTGCAAGTTACAGTGCTTATAACACCTTGGGGTAATATTTGGATCTACGATTCTCTATTTGCTCCTCTCAGCTAACATTAGACAATTCAATAGGCAGAGAAAATGCTAGTTCGGCTTCTTGTTCATTAGCATGCCTGAATTTAGGGATATTTGATTTTATTCTGGCAATTAAAATATAAATCAGACATACTGTCACCATGAGTTTCTCCATGGGACACATATTCCTTACTCCTTGCTCTGTGAAGAACCATTTGCTATACCATCTCCTTGAGCTAAAATTTCATTTTGCATTTATTCAGGCATGAAATGCATCATGCTGCCTGACACATAGCAGTAAAATATTTTGTCTATTGTCAGTTTCAACTTGTTGAACAACTATTTCAGATGGAAGGAAGAGCCTCCAAATAGAGTAGAAAAATTGGCACCCAAAGTCATCTTATCTTATTTTCACAAACTTTCCCAATGCCCCTGAAATTCTTACTCTAAGCTGTTCTCTTCTCAATATACTTGCTTGAACTGACCTGACATTGCCAAATGTTTATACTATTGTAATGATCTAGTATTGTCTACTTTAGTTTACTTTTTAGTAGAGAGGACGGCTCGGCTCCTTGAAATCAGGCCTGTGGTGAGCCAGGGTTTATGTCCTCAGAGGATATGGAAATTACCATCTGCTATTGTCAGCTGAATTATTGCTACTTTGGTCACAGAAATACTCAGTAAGCCATAGAACAATTCATTGATTTCCATCTCCGTGTTTTTTATTCATTCATTTGATAATCTTTTACTGATTGCAATGATATTAAAATTAGAATGCCAAATAAATTCTTCTGGTATTTAAAGAGATTCCATTTTTTATAGGGGAAATAAACAAGTGAGTCAATGATAAAATATTAAATTAGATCTTTGAATAGGTACAACACTATTATGAAGTAAAGGAATAAGGGGGAAGGGGAATGTCCCATTTTAGTTAGTTAGTGTTTTCCTAAAAGACACTGCAGTAAGGCCTTGAGTACAGGTACTTCAGTTGGGAGCGATGAGGAATTACAATCAAGGGAGTGAGTAAAATGAGAAAGGAAGGAAAGAAGGAAGGAAGGAAGAGAAAGAAGAAAGAAAGAAAGGAAGAAAAGAAAAAAGAAAAGAAAGAAAGAAAGAAAAAGAAAGAAAGAGAAAAAGAAAAAGAAAGAAAGAAAGAAAAAGAAAAAGAAAGAAAAGAAAGAAAAGAAAGAAAGAAAGAAAGA
>NW_027397099.1:9877421-9988005 GCF_003265705.2 Callorhinus ursinus
GAAAGAAAGAAAGAAAGAAAGAAAGAAAGAAAGAAAGAAAGAAAGAAAAAGAAAAAGAAAAGAAAGAAAGGTAATAGAAGGTATGTTAGTTAAGCTCAAAGACATTGAGGACCTGTTGAGAAATGGTATGGAGCATGCTCAGAACTATAGACTCATAGGACTGGAAACTGGGCTATTTATATACCAATTCCCACTTTCTAATGGCAAAGGGTTGCCCCCTGGGTGTTAATTTCTCACATTTCAAAATAGAGAACTGCTTTCATTTAGCATAGCCCAGGGATGTTGGGAGAAAATTCTTGGGCAGAGAAGAGGAGAGATGCAGGCACTTGAGTTAGGAAGCTGCCAGCATGTGGAAAACACCTTATCACAGTTAAAGGTGAATGCAGCTTCGCCTGGGGGGTGAGATGGAAGAGATACAGCATCAATATCGTTTTCCACTGTCCCTTCCTTATCCTCTTAGTTAACAGTCATCTTAATTCCATGTTATCAGTATTAATGTCCCCATTTTACAGAAGAGAAAAGGTATTTTGTTTGTGTGTTTTCTTTTAGTGAATACATTTAAACCTACGCATACTTTCTGGATCCCCATGACCTAAATTAGATTGATTGAGATACTGAAAATTTTGAATTGCAACCTCTTTTAGAACTTTACCACTGGTCTGTGAGTACCACTGAAAAGAATTCCCTCTAATCACACAACTTGTACTGTTTGATACTAACTCGTTTTTGTTTCTCCTACCTCCCTCCAATGCAGGTGATGAATTTAGAGGGGTGTTTTGAATGCTGTGGTTAAATGCTTGAGACCATCACTACACTCCTCAGCTCTGTTGTTCTTAGGGAGTTCTGTGTCCAGGCTACCTATAGAAGTAAAATAATATGATCATTCACTGATGCATGAGTCCTCCACTGCTTAGCCGTGAAGTTAGTACTAGATTGTAAGACTTGTTGATCTAGCTCTGACCTTAGGGCAAATTGGAAGATAACAGATTCTAATGTGGTTTCAGCTAAGTGACTATGCTTTCTGTGTAACCCAGTTCTGTATTGACTTCTCTGTTCTTAAGGCAAAATTCCCCAGAACCTGAGGCTGTGCTTTCTCTCCCTAGTTTTTCCATCTCCACTCCTTAAATGACCTAATGTCTAAGAAGAGAGTTGGGAATCTCTGCATGCTGGGATTGTCCCTTGCTATGTGACCTAGATACCCAGGTTTTGGCATAGCACCTAAGAGGTAGTTTGAATGAAGGATCAGTGCCTTGTAGCTTTTCTACCCAGATTACCCCCTATTTATTGACATTGGAACAATATAAGACTGGAGTTGTATATTCCTTGCTTTGTCCACTCTCATGATATAAAGGATGAAACAAGCAGCTCCAGCCAAACCTAGCCTGTCTGGATAAAATCAATTTCAAATGGATATTACCCTTCAAGACATGAAGAAGCAAATAATTTAACTAGACTGGGATAATTTGTAAAAGGAAATAGATATAGGTTAGGAAAGGCAGAATGTGAAGTGCCTTTTCTGGCTAAGATATAATGGGGAACTATTGATGATTTCTAACCATTCAGATGAGATTTCAAACCAGCTGGTCTGCTGCTTTTGGTTGAAATGCATGCAATGAACTTCAGCCTATCTCTTTGTTAAAAACTATTTGTGATACTTCTGTGATTAGGAAACCTGACTTTACTGGTGAATCCAGGATTCTAAATATTTTCCTTTAGTCTAAATGATTCCCACTGGAAGCAGGAGATATCTGTGTAATGCTTAGACAAATGTGGTTAATATAGCCTATCATTAATTTGTCAGGTCTAATTAATGGTATCAGTTACCAGATGCAGAGGGAGACCATTACACTTCCTAGGAGTATTAAAAAAGCAGTCAAGAATGCTGCTGAAACCTATACTCTCCCTAGATCACTGGAAGTAATGGGGTGAAAAATAGTAAGCTAAACAGAGAGAATACTTAACATGAGAATATGCATAGTGGTGACTCTGTTCAACTCTGTTCTAGGTGGGCCCAAACATCTAGGGCTAAAGTAAGAAAAAAGTAATCCAAGAAACAGACTTCTAGGTTGTACCAAGTTGAGGTTAACATCCACACAGATATTGTCTTGGGCTTTTCCCTGTAATCTAGCTCCTCTATCATCTTGATTATTAGCTAGTTGAACTGATGGGACACTAGGAAAACTACACACACACACATATGTATAATATATGTATATATATGCATGTAAAATATATATTAAACCATATATACATTAACAGAGATATATCTAAACATTAAATATATATGTACATACACACACATATATATGTATATTAACTTTGAGGTTCCGGGGTCACAGTCTTTCTTTCAATGCTCCATGTGCCATGCTTTTTTTTTTTTTTTTTTTTTTTTAAGCTTCTCCACAAAACTTTTCCCAAGATGGAGCTAACTAGACAAGATGTGGCCATATGTCTAATCAGTATATTACTTACTTGCTTTAATTTTTGTAATTATAGTACTTACACCATAAAACAGGAGCTCTGTTGACATGAACACAGCAATCAGATATAAGAAATACGCTCATTTAAAAGGCCACCTTTATCTCTACCTGGTCAGATTTTTTCTATGCTTTTAGTTTCACTAACTCTTCAGTGTAATAAAGTACAAACCATACTCAGCTCTGCTGTCTTCCACCTTTTTTGGTCGCTTTACTCCAGTAATAATTTATATGCCTGGCTATAGTCTCCTTAACTGAGCAATTTTCTTTGTAAATTTGATAACTTAAATCTTGGTATTTGTACTACCTAACTTTGACACCTTTCTCAACTTTTATTTAATAGATCCCTTCATCCATGCTATAAGTGATTGATATTTCTGCTCATCATATACTGCTTTGATGTGTGTGTTTGTGTGTGTGTGTGTGTTCTTCCATTTCTTGCATTTATGTCCTTTCCTCCTTCTTTAAGCCACCACTGTCTTAACTCAAGATTCCATTATTTTTGTTCAAATTGTTGGCATTTTCTTCTGACCCTGTTCCCTCTTTCAATCCTTATCCCTTAAAATCATTTGACATGCTGTGATTGTGTCAATCACCTATTAAAAAATATATAAACTCCTTGCCCAGCTGTCAAAAACCTTTATTATTTGGAATGAACTTCACTTTGTTGGCTCCATCTATCATCCTGTGTTCTATCCACATATAATTTCTGATCCATTCTCTGGGATTTATTTATTTACTTATTTATCTATTTGTTTTTGAACTAGACTGTCCTCCCTTTTTCTTTTTCATTGATGAGAATTATATTTATCTTTTTAGAATCATTTCAATTCTCTCTTCTAAGAACTCTTACATAGCTTCCCCCACCATCACCCCCAAAATTTGATCACTTCAATTTTGTATTTCCAACACAGATTTACTTATAACTTTGGCTTTTGATTTTGGTTTCCTAATTTTCTGAAATTCTTAAGCATAACTCATGAGCCTGTCTTAGGTTCTTATTTTATATTTATCTCTTTACATTTATCATTGAACATGTCATAGTGTTTATACACATAAATCCTTTGTACAATGGCATTTACACAAGTCCAGACTGATGAAAAAGGGGCACCTATATTAATGGTTTTTGAGTTCCTTTTATTAGGCAAACATACTAAAGGATTTTATGCACATTTTCATATTATATCCTCTCATTAACCATGGAAGTATACCATGTGATTTATTATCCAAACATGGCTGCACTTTAGAATAAAAGAGAAGACTGTTACTATCTCCAGAAAAACAGAGGTAATTTAGAACTTTCCTGGGTAAACCAACATGTATAGATATCCTATCTATATGGGAAATGAACTTTTGCTCTTAGGGAGGTAAAGAGTTTTTCCCAAGAGCCTGAATGTTAACCCAAGGTAGTCTAAGCCCACACATAGTTTTTGATCATTCAAGATAATGCTGCTTCTTTGCTACATAAAAAGCCTTCGTTTGTATTTTTTGAGTTATGTAGAATTCTAAACTATCCCCCAAGATCCAGGCCCCAAGGGTATATGTATGTTATCTCATCTCTTCAATCAAACACTAATCTAGGTACTGCTGGGCAGGGCTTTTGTGACCTTAAGATAAAAAGATTATGCTGGGTGAGGCTGACCTAACACGTGAGCCCTTTGACAACTTTCCTCCAGCTGGTCCTCCCTGAAGACCTTACAGGTAAATATTTATCCTGGCTTGGAAGAAAGCCAACAATGTTGCTGTGAACTGGTTTTAGAGGCTGTTTGGCGAGGAAAGCAGGCAGCCTTACAAATTGAGATTTTGTCCCTGTTTAAAAGCTAACAAGAAAATGGTACCTCGTATTACAACCAGGAGGAATGTAATTCTGCCAACAACTTAAATGAGCTTGAAGTAGGACAGTGAGTCTCATGTGAGCTGTGTCATAGCAAAACTTTGATTATAATCTTTTGAAACTATATGAGCAGAGAATCCAGGTATACTGTGCCTGGACTTCTGACCTATGGAAATTATGAAGTAATAAATTTACAGTGTTTTAAACTGCTAAGTTTATAGTAATTTGTTACACAGTAAAAGAGAGCCAACATGATTTTTGTTTGTTTCTGAGAGCCAACAAGATCTTTAAATGAACTGAATAGACAAATTACAGAGTACCTGTCATTATGGATAAAACTACCTATTTTATTTCAATGTAAATATTAATTTATAAGTTGGTGTATCATTCACTTAATTATCATCCAAAGGCTAATCTTCAATATAGAGTATTCCGTTCCATAGGCATTTAGTATATGCCTACAAAAATGCACAAGATGGAAGAGAGAATGAAAGCCATTTACTGGCTAATTCAAGGGCAAAGCACTTTAATATAGATTGGAGATAGAGGTTAAATATTATCATTTTTGAGGGGCTTGGGTCAAATGGCATGTCTCTAAAATTGGCTTTATTCTGCAATCCCACTTGAATTTGTAAGCGGTAAAATTAATGAAAGAAATCTCAGATAATGTCTATATACTGACCTTTCTTATTTTGAAGAGTTTAGTTCATGTTCCTTCTAATATCTTACACATCAAATGTCACTGCACCCAAAATAGCAGGATAAGAGTCACCTCATCGTACATAGAATACATGCCTCTATTACACATATTAACATTTTATTTCTAAAATAATTGTCAGCGTACTATGTTCCAACTCTTCTCTCCTTTTATGACCTTATTTTATATACATTTTTCTGAACTGCAGGGCCTTCTTTTTTGTCATTTTAATTTTCAATTTCTATTCTAAATTCAATTACAATCAGCACCATTATTTCAAGGCAGCAAATGTCAAAATTGTACTTGAGTTTCTGGGTAGCTTAAGAAAAAGTAGTTATTTTCTTGAAAATTACCTAAAGCAAGAAGAGGTGTGACCTCTTATAGATGTAGATTCTAAGTATTTGTACCATAATCCCAAATAATAGATATAAAACAGACAGAGTCAAATGGATAATATGCCTATTTGAATCAGAGAGTGTATTCTGCAGTATTCACTTGGTGATCTTTATGTGTTAGCTAGTCACAAATAAAGATTCTAATCCATGAACATAACTAATATTTTAAATAACACATTCTGTTTTTAATATACATGTAGTACATAAGGATACAACATTTAAATTCCTGGAACAGATGCTTGTTTATATGTATTTAGCACCATTATAAAAAGAGCCTGGAGAATACACAACTGAGGGTTCTCATATATATGCCCAGTGCTGAGGGAAATGGATTTTATTTCTGGTAATTTAAGGCATCTAATCACTATCATTAAACAAATAAGGATTCATTACAGGAACAAGAGGAAATGTTGTGAACACAGTACAACTTGGAAATAAATATGATCTAGAACTTGAGTTTCTGTGCACATCTTATTTGAGCACAATTTATTTGGGAGGTTTATGACCTGTGACTATTTCTCAATTTAATACAAGTAACTGCTGCAGTGGTAGGTGTCAGCCACCTGCATAATTCGAGAGGAGAAGGGGTTAGTGGCAGAGAGGAAGTGGCCCTGCATATTAAAATTATACACGGATGCACTTAAACTTGTAGGTACCAACTGCTTTAGTAGAAGAGATCATTCACAGACAAAATGTCCCAGTTGAATGAGAGATAGAAAATCACCAGGAAGCCACTGTGACAACATAACCATAACAAATATCAAATGTATGAAGTAGAAACCAGCTACGTAGCAGATCTTACACTAATATCCAATGGCTTCTTCAGTAGCATATAGCCTCCTCTTGCTTTATTCTGGTAGAAGTAGTCAAAACTTTAGATTTGGACAAGTCTGAGGTAAATCTCAGCTCAATCATAAATGAACTTCCTGCCCATGGGTACAGGTTGACTCTTGAAGCCTCAGTTTACCCTTCAGAGAAAACAGTTTATTGATTCTTCTCCCTGAAATGTTTTGTAAGGATTGATGTCTATGAAAGTTAAGGTAAATTTAAATGTGTCTCTCTTCCTTTTATCCCTGGTTTGAATGATTGAGAATAACCTGATCTCAGTAAAGAAACCTTCAGCTGATACATTTAATAAGAGAAGAATGTGCAGCTTATCTCCGGAAAGGTATATGACAAAGCAAAGATAATGAAAATTACTCTGGCTGCTCACTTGAATGGATCATTTAGAATTTTAGGAAATATAGAAAGTGTCCAAAGAGAAAGTTAATGGGGAAAAATATATAAGAAATGAATTAGAAAACAATGCCCCAACAATATACAAATTGTCAGTTTTGATCAATGTTTCCTTTAGCTTTTTTGTCATCATGCTAGAATATGTGGTCAGATCATGGTTTAAAGACCTGGCAGTACCCTCTGAGGGAGACATGCATGTAGGAACCAAATCAAGACAATGGAATGATTTATTAGTAGTTGGAATCTCTTAGGTATTCATGAATATTGAGAGAAAAAATGAGTAAGTGCACGGATGAATTGACAGAAGAATGAATGACAGCTTTAGCCCCAACTCCCATTTTTGGAATTTTAATGCATTAGAGTGGTAGTGGCTTGTAAGGGGAACTATATTTTCCTACTCTACTTAAGGATATACTCTAGGCTAAAGAAAAACTTAAAGCTGATTTCTTCTTATGCTACTAGTGCACACACCTGATTCTTAGATTCTCACATTTTTCCGTGCTTATCTAAAGATTTCCTTTTTATGTAGAGTTGTTTCCCCTCTCTCTCTCTCTTCTGGAGTACAGATGTATTCCAAAAAAATGTGCAAATTACTTGGCTGATAAAAGGTTAAAGTTTCTCTGAACTATCTAAATGGAGAAAAGTTGAAATTAAACAAATCCTTTGACACACAAAAAAATAAAAAATGGGTAATACAGAGATTGTTGGCTGCAATGGAATTGAAAGTGATTAAAGCAAAGGTCATCTGACTTCAAAAGAATTTTATTTAAGTTGAAAGATGCAAGAGAGAGAGAGAGAGAAAAAACAAACAAACAAACAACAGCTTTTTTTTCCCCCCTGGGGCAGGAGGGAAGATCTTCTACATTCCTGTAGAACAAAAAAAGATGTTGCCAGGTATTGTTCAGTGGGATTACAGGAGTAGACAGGGGAAGCATTATCTGGGCCAGGAGATTGTCCTAGGTCTCATCTGACTTTGGCTTCTCCTTGCCATCAGTTTGGAGAGCCAGAACGTAAGCATTTTAGAAGCAGGAACTCAGGGGGGGAAAAAAACACTAAGAAAGAAACGTGTTACCATCATCACATCAAGAGCTATAGCTGTTGTGTCAAAAATATGTCAAAATGATTTTGAAACAGACAACCTGTTTTTGTGGTTTGACTCAGCCATGTCCAAGCTGAGTCACTCTGGATAAGCCACTTAGCTTCTTCGAAACTTTTCCATGTGTAATTTTGGAAGGAAGTCAACACCAAAGAAATGAGCCATAGGACTCTGTGCTTTCTGTGTACACTGCTCAGTTCAGTCTGTTAAAATTCAACCTAGAATGTCATCAACTCTGGTGACAAATGAGGGTGGAAATTCCATCATTCCAGCAGCCCAGAGAATGGAAAAGACAAAAGGAGCCCTCATCTAAGCCTAAACCTTCCATATATAAAACAAGGACTGTCATTGTTTTTGCTTTGCTTATTGAGCAAAATATAAAGAAAAAATACAAAATAAATTTCAAAAATAATATTTCTATAGCTATAAACTATAAAATGGATTTTAATGTCAAGTATAGCAATCATGATTATTTAATAATAAACATAAAATTTAGAGACAGTAATTGTAGCCTCTTTAGACAAGATCCCTGAATTTTGATCTAGACACATTTTTGTTTAAATATGAGGTGCATCACTTTTTAGCTGTGTCACCTTAGACAACTTACTTTACCTTTCTGAACCTTTACTTCCTCACCTGGTCATCCTATTCTAATATTCAGAGAGTTTTAAATTCTAAGTTTGATAATAAAAGTAAAGCACTCAGCACAAACCTCTGTATGGTAATTCCCTTCCTCCTCTATTGTTCTAGTTTATTAAAACCTAATTTCAGTGTTGTCTCTAGAGTTATTATTCTTTGTGGTAATATTCTGAGACAGTCCATTTCCTTCTATTTGTCTTGAGTGGCCAGAGTCATCTTTACTAAAAGCCTAGTACTTCCTGTTCCGCTGGATGGCTTTCATGTCCCATAGTCATCATTTGGAATCTATGAATATTCCTTGATGAAAATTTAGATTATGCTTCTTCTTTCAAATGAAAATTAGAAATCTGAACATGGTGAATATGATCCTACCCTAGGAAAACTGAGATGTCCTTGTTCAGATGATAAATCAAACAAATATTTACAATCATGCCCTCATTCATTATTTTATCCATGGCTATATCACACATCCAGGGATTCTTCATTAGGCAGTATAGAAGATGCTCTAGTGCATTGCTGAGATCCACCTTCAGGACTGAGGCACCAATTCTAGAAGCTAGAATTCTTGACTGCCTACTGCTAATAGTTGAGTACTTCTCCTGTAATTGTCCTCAATACAAGGACATGCCTCACCCAAGGTTCACCCCCTTCCCTGGGGCAGTTCACTTTCACTGGGGATAGCTTGTTTTTATTAATTGCAAGTATATCAGGACCAATTTTCCTCCACAACTTGGGGCATTTCTGAAAGGCCATCCAAGCAGTTCAAGTGAGTAGCCCCCAGTAGAAATTTTTTGTGCTTTATTTTTATTTTCTATAAAATAGGACTCTATTAGTACATACCTCTTGGAAATATTAAGAAAACTATATGAATTACTATACCTCAAGTGCCTAAAATAGTGCTAGAACACAGAAGGTATTCAAGAAATGTTAGCTAAAAATCAGTTAATTTATATTATTTGGTGAGTAGCTGAAGAGGCCACTTGATAAAGCTTAACATTTTTATGATCACCTCAACTGTCATTAAAGTGATCTGGTCACCATTAATTTTGCTCTTACTTGGTAAGAAAATAAATGGCAGGGTTGGAGAGGGTGTTATTCATCAGAAACCTCTCTTTTTCACTAATAGGGAATACTTTTAACTATAGTTTTTTGGTTGATTTTAAATCAACTTACAACTCTATGTATGTTCTCCTGTTATGTTCTTCAAAATTGTCTCAAAATTCTTTCAGTAGGAAGATGACATTTGTAGATGTAATAACAGGCAATGGTCTCATTACCATCCAGGAGAAATACTGCACAATGTTCAGGGCAGTATTTGGGGAAATGCAGTGAGTTGTCTGTGCTATGAGCACAAACTCAGATTGAATTCTGGCCTTCTGGCAGGCCCAATGAACCTCAGTGAAAGTGAGATGAGATACCATTAAAGACTGTCTTAGGGGCACCTGGGAGGCTTAGTTGTTTGAGAATTTGACTCTTGGTCTCAGCTCAGGTCTTGAGTTTAAGCCCTGTGTTGGGCTTCAGGCTGGGCATGGAGCCTACTTAAAAAAATAAAACAAAACAAAAAAACTGCCTAGGAGCCTCTCTACATATTTCACTGTTGTATCCTCACCTTTTTTTTTTTTTTTTAATATATATAAAGCTAAAACTTTTTTTTTCCCCTTGTTCTGATGTGCTGGGGTTTCCAATTTTTTACTAAGTGTATATAACTTTTATAGAACTTCCTTGTGTTCTATCCATTTCTCTTGGTCCTGCCCTATTGAATGGATACAAAGTAATAAACATGAGAAACAAAATGTTTTCCACATAATTAGGAAGAGACATTTAATTTGATGTGTGGTTAGATCAGATATTTTATTTACAATGACTGGCAGCATCAGGCTTTGGGCATCATAAAAATGCAGATAGGGGGCGCCTGGGTGGCTCAGTTGGTTGGGCGACTGCCTTCGGCTCAGGTCATGATCCTGGAGTCCCGGGATCGAGTCCCGCATCGGGCTCCCTGCTCAGCAGGGAGTTTGCTTCTCCCTCAGACCCTCTTCCCTCTCGTACTCTCTATCTCTCATCCTCGCTCTCTCAAATAAATAAATAAATCTTTTTAAAAAAATGCAGATAGAATGAGAAATGCTTAGGGATGTGTGACATGCATATAGGGACAACTAGTCTTGAACATATAGTTTTTACTATCCAGAAGACACCATTGCTCATCCTTGTGAGTGTTCATGGGTAATTACTGATCAATCAGACCTATTTCACATTTATTAACTAAATTGATTACCTATAAAAGGAACCATTTCAAAACTTCATAGAGATATTCTATTAATTGGGAAATAGAAGATGGTATTAGGGGAATAGAAAAGAATAATAGGGAAATTTTTTGCCCCTCAGCTTTATTGAGCTACAATTAACTTATAGTATAAGTTTAAAGCATATAACATGTTGATTTGATATATTTCTGTGTTACAAATGGTTACTGCCATAGAAATAGGGGAATTTTCTGTGTACTTTCTGAAACTGGATACCACACATGTATAGATGTGATAGTATCTAAGATGTTATGAGTAAATAATTGGTCCTTTACTGTTGAAATACTCAAAAACTTTGTTCAGTATTTAATTAATGAATAAATTAATTACTCCTTAAACATAGTTGGCATCTTGATGAATGAAACATATTCTGCTATTATTTCATCTTTATATTATTAATAGTATTAATTATCATCCTCATCATTGTTGGTACACAGTAACAGAATATAACAATGTTGTTTTGAGTACTAAATTAGATATACTTAGCAGTTCTGAAATTATAACAATTAAATGCAAAAAGTAGCCATAGAATGTGATCTATTCTGGAAAGTTTGTGCACTGTGACAATATAATGGTTAATGCCATTGACTATTGAACAAGAAGTAACATGCAACTTAACACAGTTTAACTTTGATGGGAAAAGAAAGTGTAACATGTATAATTTAACTGATCTATTAGGAATCTGGACTTCCTAATGTTCACAGCCCCACCAACTTCCCTCCAAATGTTAGGTAACAGAGCAAGAGAAAAGGTTGAAATAAACAGTGTAGAAAAGTAATATTTAATGTTTTGGGGATGACTGTTCAGGATCTATGATATCTGCACCATAGCCTTACCACTTCCAAGATTTCTGGATAAGGGAAGAATCACATGACCTCTTGGCAACATGGTGAAAACTTCCATAGATTAAAGTGGCATGCTCTGGATCCCATCTGTTCAGAAGGGCAATATCTCTCGGGCACTTGCTCTTTCCTCTTATGGGTCCCTAATTTTTAGTGGTGGCTGATTTAATTAATGCTTTGACTCTCGATATGGTTATCCCTAGCTGAATCACCCTCCTTTTGTCTCCTGTTAAGCTATGGAAACTTTCTGAGTCCCTATCACCTTTGCTCTTTGTTACAGTAATTCCAAGAGTCCTCCTCTGTCTAGGCTTTGCTGGATCCAAATGCAACATCCACACCAAAGGAGAATCCAGGGAGCCTGCAGACTTTGTATACTTAGCTTCTCTGAACTTCAGCTAAATCATCTACAAAATGGTTATGTTTTTCCTCCTAGAGTAGAGGTAAATATTAAATAATAGTAAATGATAACATCTATAAAAGCACTGTATATGAAACTGTTATACCATTAAAAGTCATTAAATATAGGGGTGCCTGGGTGGCTCAGTCAGTTGAGCAACCTACTCTTGGTTTCTGCTCAGGTCGTGAACTCACAGTTGTGAAATCAAACCCCACTTCTAGCCCTGTGCTGGGCTCTGTGCTCAGCAGGGAGTCTGCTTGAGATTCTCTTCCTCTCCCTCTTCCTCTGCCCCTCTCCCTGTTTTTTTTTTTTCTCTCTCTCTCAAATAAATAAATCTTTTTAAAAAGTCATGAAATGTATTTATAATTAAAAAAATAATATAATCCCAAAGAAGATGAAGAGGAGCCACTATTATTTATACTTTAATATTGTAAAAAAGAAACACATACAGAAGAGAATGCTCATTGTGAGATCTGAGTATAACTTATCTCTTTCATTCTATGTGCCCTTCGACCATTTATTTCCTTCCTTGGTATATCCCAATTTCCTTTAACATTGACTCCAGTGAATTGTCCCTGAAAGCCTGATAGCTATGTTAGTTAAAGAAAGGTCAGGACAGGGAGATTTTCTGCCTTGCAAAATCTCAGCATCATCTTAATTGCTCAATAAAACAATAACAGGAGCAATAGAACAATAACATAAACTCTCTCCTTAAGAAAATTTGGAATATGTTCAAGGTTTAAGATGTTAGACTATTCAGTCTTAGTTGTCCTCCAGTTCATGTTTATGGTTCTATCTGTCCTAGAAGTTCTATCCATCACGGAGTGCCCAGGATTGTATTCGGTTTCTAGTTTCTCATAAAGTATGTCATGCCAAAGACCAGAAGCTAAAACTACACCCACAAATATTTTTGAGATACAGAACCAAATATCACAGACCTGACACTAACGTATTGTTAAGGTTTACCTTATTCATTTCTTCCCTGGTCTTCACATCTATGTTGGACTAGAACCAAGCAGTTTTGAAGGTTATGCCAAGTTTCAAAATAATAACTGTTTTAATAGCCCCAATTTCCACATAAAGAAAAAGAAAACTCAGCTATATGAATTTTGGCATCTTACAAATCTTAATAAATGTGTTTGATGATAAATATATTATGGACTCCAAATGAGAACAGATTTTTCTACTCTGAGAACTAATAGACTGGAATGTACAACGGTAGATTCAGTATTGAATTCTGGCTAATTAAAACTAACAGCTGACTAAAGAGGTATCAATTCTTGTATCTTCCATTGGCTAGAATTTCCACTAAGACATTATGTCTCTGTGAATAAATACATCTGTTAGTTCCTTGCTAACTAGGAGATGCTCAATAATGTGCTGGGCTTGGTGAGGATAAACAGATTTATACAATAGATTGGATACCTCTAGGAGCATTCAATAAAGCTTTCTGGTTAAGAATATTATCTCTGAATCTCAGCTCCATCTTTTACTTGTTCTGTGACCTTGAACTAGGTATTTAACTTCTAAAACTTAGTTTTTCCATTTGTGAAATAGGGAAGGATGTTAGTAGAATCTATTGGAATATTGTATTGCATGTTCTCTTAGTATAGCAAATTGAGTCCCACATGATCAATCATAATGCGTGCTAGTTATGACCATGATTGTTAGTAATTTTCTGGCTTAAATTTATACATTTGTTTAGAAATTGGGATGTTATTACTCACACCATTGATTTTATTTGATTTTTAAAGCGGTTCTCTGAGGGAGACTGTTATGCCAATGTAAACATGATGAATCTACAAAAAATAAAAACCATCATGATGTTTTTTTTTTTTTTTCATCATGATCATTAATGTAGGAAATGGCAAGATAAGCATTGGACCCCAGGTCAAAGACTCTTTTTTTTTTCTATTACATATCATGTCATTTTTATATCATAATTGGGAGCATATGCTTCTCCACCATTTACATTTTTTTAAGATCATCAAAATTAATTATAATTTTGTCTATAGCTGTCCTGCAAAAGCCTTCTATGGCCTTCCTACACCAACACCTGTTCTACTTAATCTTTTTTTCTTGAGCACTTAGCAAAGAACCAGCAGTACCTTTATGAAGCATTAAATGAGGGACAGAACAATGAGTTCTAGAAATTGCCAAGGACACCATACTGAGATGCTAGGGAGGCAAAGTTTGAAGGATGAGCCATGGTATAAATAATAGACTTGCAATATTATAACAGGGAAATCAACTCTCTCAGATTTAAAAATCCAGGGGAAATGAGGGTTATGAAAGAAGGATTAGAATAGACTATGCATGCAGATTTATAAATTATTGTATTTGCTACGTCGTTGTTTCTAAAAATGGATTCCTGTGCTATCACTTGGGGTGTGTGTGTGTGTGTGTGCCCTTGTGTGTGTCCATATGTTTGTGTATGTATAAATATAGTAAGGGAAGGAAGATTCTGTTGTCAAGTAAGTTTGAAAATTTTTCTGTAAAATAGTAAGCCAAGTGTCATTATTGAGAATTTAACATATTCCCCTGAATTGTGAATTTCTAAGGAGAGGACATTTTGTTGCGGGAAGTGTACCAAAATATATTTGATCCAGGGACATAATTTGTGGAGGTGCTAGTATTGCTCAGAATATTTGAGGAACTGTACTCTGGTGAACAGGGAATGATTATAGCATTTCCAATGAAATGCTTATGTCTATTAGTCAAGTGTGAACATCGTGGACAGAAATGGAAGATGATGTAAGCTACCTTTCTACAGTAATGTTTGCTTGTGATCTGATTGGAACAGAGATTCTTGTTAGACCCATAACGAACTCAAACGCATGAGTTAAAACTAGAAGTAACATATGTGACAGCATCAGTGTTCTGACTCAGCAAGGGCTTGGGATCTGCTTTGAGGAGCTTGTCACTGGTATTTGTGTACAAACTGGCTACTCCAGGACAAGTATTTCTTGCTTATTCACTGAAAAAAAGCTGCTTATTGACCTCAAACATTGAAATGATTGATCAGCAATGCCTTTTTGTGCTACTGTTTGTGTGTGTGTGTGTGTGTATGTGTGTGTGTGTGTGTATGTGTGTATGCAAGGGAGAGAGAGAGAGAATTGAGACAGAAAATACATTCATTAGGGTCTTTAGAAATCTTCTAATTCTTGATTATTTTTCTTTTTAAGTTATTTTTAATTATTAATTGTTGTTAATTATATGTATAAGCCATCCAGGACTCTCCGAGTTACTTGCTCATATACACAAAACACACACTGCTTCTGCTGCTCCTGGAAACGTGTAAGCAAACATACTTTCCAGTAAGGAAAATTTCAAAGGAGACATCACAGTATAAGAGAGATACTCTATCCTTCCACTTAGCACACATCATGTCAAGGAGGCACACTCTGTTATGTAACAAGGGCAAATGTCACAAAGAGCCATCTTTGGAAAACTTTTTCCCATTCCTTTTTGCACTAGTAGACTTTTTGATGGGACAAAGGAGGAGGGGTCAAAGTTTCTTTGTTTCTCAAAATTTAATGTCTTTTCTGTTCTTAAAAAGTCATGGTGAATCTGAGAATGGGGTAGGGAAAATGATGAGGGGAGAAATATGTTTTCGTGTAACTCCACATTGAGCTTTCAACAAAAAGAGCAAGTATGAAAGGATAAGAGAGAGAAAAGAACTCCCAGGGCTCAGCTTCATGAGAATAAGCATGTCACGTGTAGATTGCAAACCTGCTAGAGTAAGTGCTCAAGAATGTTAACTTAACCATACCGGGTTTCTATTTCAATTATTCAGGATAAAATTCCAAACTCCTACTCACAGGCTGTGAAACTTTCCTGACCTTTCCTATATCTGCTTGGACAGGCTTCTCTTGCCATTTCCAACTGATTCCATGGATGGTTTAAAGCTAATTTTCACTGTACTTTCATCTACTTTCTGCTCAATCTGACTAGTCTTATTTGTCTATATTTTCTGGTCAACCCAAACAATATAGAATTGCACCTTCTGTTACTCTTGCTTGGCAAACTCCTATTCATGTGCCAGGAGCTTCCCAGGATGGAAATAATTTCTATAACCAGGTCCGGTGCCCTTCCATGTGCTTCCATGATTTACTCCTTTGTAATGCAATTGACTCTTATTGTAAGCAGGAATACATTGTGAGAACATTCAGAGAAGAGACTTACTTGTTTTAAAATCTCTTGTATTCCACAAATATGGAACTTGGGAAATATTTATAGAACTAATTAATCATTATCTGTTTATATGGCGGAGAGATTTACATGGAAAAAATAAATATATTATTTTCCTGAGAAAATTAGAATATCTGACTTTTTTTCATGAGGAATATTTCCTGTTGTAAGTATGAGTTAGAAGAAGCAATTCTGCAGACTTTTATTTAACCCAATAATGTTGAAATGCCCACTGGGGAAATATTTTTGAAATCTAACTAATGCATAAATATTTTTACTACAGACCACTTCATTTCTAATTTCCTGATTTTTAACTCAAACCAAGTAGATTTTGATAATAGAGCTGTGAAATTAGTTTTAAGCTAGGTTATGAACTAAATATTTAAAGACATGAATCAGAGAAAATGCTTAAAGTTTCGGATGTGAAATAGGAATCAGGGTGGCTATGCAGAAATTCCTTACAGATTACATTCTCTCCTTTGTATCATATTCAGCAAGTCCATAAATCACTCTAAATGTTGACAATAATGCTGTTTCAGGCCAGTGGAAATGGCAGTCATTAAATAACTATGTCATTCAGAAATGTGTTCTAACATGTATTTTTTATTATAATTATGAATAGGTCCCAAACCATCAAATTAGGCAGTCACTAAATCCCTAAGAATGTTAGATGGAAGATTAGATTTACAATTATGGCCCCAACAGTGAACAATATTTTTCAAAGTTAAGTAAGAATTGCTTGAGGTTGAGAAATGCTTTCTCAGCAGGTAAAATTAGAGTTTGGTGATAAAAATACAGTCTGTTAATATATATACACTAAAAGTATAAAAGTGTACATAGATATATAATATTGCTTAAAGGGAAATAGGCTTTCCTTTGTAAACAAGTAACAGGTATATAATTTAAATGTGTCATTAAATATGGTATTAATTTATTAGTAATGACAAGCTTTATTCTCTCTGATTAAGGGAATAATTGAGAAAGCATATTTTATGCCAAGACTTATGTTTGGTGATTTTAGTTGTGTCATCTCCTTGAATCCTTTTGAAAACCTAGAAATGTAGATTTAACATTCATTAGTATAGATGAAGGATCTGAGATTCACAATGAACCAGGGTATTTGTTTAAACTCAAATAATAAATGGGGATCCAAGTTGTCCTGGATTGGTTTCCTATCCAGGTTTTCTACCCCAGCATCTCTCTCCATGTAATCATGATTTATGCTGCATCCTCTACTCAATCAAATGTGTTTTAGTTAAGTTAAAACTAAATGTTTTAGAGTATATTTATGGGGAGATATTAATATACCCAAGTTATTATTTCAGATTGTAATAGCTTTCCTATGGTCAATGAAATTAGATTAGATAATGTATGTGCAATTACTTTAAAAGTAATAAAATGCAGTATAATTATTCACTATCTAAAACATACCCCATATTGTTGTGTACCTGTTATCTTCCAGATGCTATTCCAAGCTCAAAGGTTAGAGAAATGGACTATATCAGATACTTCCTGTCATGGAGCTCCAACTCTTGATTAGAAAATCAGACAATAAACATAAATAAGTGAGAATTGATTGAAACTGATGAATGCCAGGAACAAATTAAATTTTGGTGATGTATAAAAGTGAACTTCAGGGACAAAGCTAGTGTCTTTAGACTGAATGGTCATCGTTGATCAAATGACAGCCAATGATGGGGTAGTCTCTGGGAGGAGCATTACATACCGAAACACACACATGCACACGAATGCACAGGTGCCCACATAATATGAACTGCACAGAGGACTCAGTGACAAAAATAACCTTAGGATGTTCAAGGCACAGAAAGAAAAAGAAAAAAAACCTGGTGTGACTACATCCTGGCAAAGGAGGAAGGGATATGTAGAGGGAGAAGTCACTGGGAGCTAGAGATAGGATAAGCCTTTAATGGTAAAAGCTTTGAGTGCAAAGTAGTGCCTCCCAACCATCTGTGGAGAAGGATAGGTTGTTTTTCTGTTTTCTTTTGTAATTTCCAATTCAAGTTGGCTAATAATCTTGTAAAATCTGATAAAAATTAAAATGAGACTAGTATACTGATGGAGAATATTATAAAGTGCACTAAATACTTTTTTAAAAAGATTGTATTTATTTAAGAGAAAGAGAGCACAAGTGGGGGAGAGGGGCAGAGAGAGAGAGAGAAGAAGGCTCCCCTCAATCCCAGGACCCTGGGATCAGGACCTGAGCTGAAGGCAGCCACTTAACCGACTGAACCACCCAGGCACCCCATCATCCATTTTGAGGTTATCTTTGTGTATGGTGTAAGAGAATGGTCGAGTTTCATTCTTCTGTATATAGCTGTCCAATTTTCCCAGCACCATTTACTGAAGAGACTGTCTTTTTTCCATTGTATATTTTTTCCTGCTTTGTCAAAGATTAGTTGACCATAGAGTTGAGGGTCCATATCTGGGTTCTCTATTCTGTCCCATCTGTCTATGTGTCTGTTTTTGTGCCAATACCATGCTGTCTTGGTGATCACAGCTTTGTAATATAGCTTGAAATCAGGCAACGTGATGCCCCCAGCTTTGTTTTTCTTCTTCAACATTTCCTTGGCAATTTGGGGTCTTTTCTGATTCCATACAAATTTTAGGATTGTTTGTTCCAGCACTTTGAAAAATGCCATTAGTATTTTAATCAGGATGGCGTTGAAAGTATAGTTTGCACTGGGCAGCATAGACATTTTAACAATGTTTATTCTTCCAATCCCTGAGCATGGGATATTTTTCCATCTTTTTGTGTGTCCTTCAATGTCTTTCATGAGTGTTGTGTAGTTCATTTACCTCTCTAGTTAGGTTTATTCTGAGGTATCTTATGGTTTTTGGTGCTATTGTAAATGGAATCAATTCTCTAATTTCCCTTTCTACAGTTACATTGTTAGTGTATAAGAAAGCAACTGGTTTCTGTCCATTGATTTTGTATCCTGCCACATTACTGAACTGCTGTGTGAGTTCTCGTAATTTGTGGGTGGAGTCTTTTGGATTTTCCACATAAAGTAAGAAGACATACAAATGGCTAACAGATACATGAAAATAATATTCATCATCATTAGCCATCAGGGAAATTCAAATCCAAACCACATTGAGATACCACCTTACACCAGTTAGAATGGCAAAAATTGACAAGGCAAGAAACAACAAATGTTGGAGAGGTTGTGGAAAAAGGGGAAGCCTCTTGCACTGTTGGTGGGAATGAAAGTTTGTACAGCCATAGTGTGGAGGTTCCTCAAAAACTTAAAAATAGAGCTACCCTATGACCCAGCAAATGTACTACTGAGTGTTTACCCCAAAGATACAGATGTAGTGAAAAGAAGGGCCCTATGAACCACAATGTTCATAGCAGCAATGTCCACAATAGCCAAACTGTGGAAAGAGCCGAAATACCCTTCA
The DNA here is from genome assembly GCF_003265705.2 of Callorhinus ursinus. Lineage (NCBI taxonomy): Eukaryota > Metazoa > Chordata > Mammalia > Carnivora > Otariidae > Callorhinus > Callorhinus ursinus. The sequence continues at coordinate 9,896,949 of NW_027397099.1, forward strand.
ATAGATGAATGGATAAAGAAGATGTGGTCCATATACACAATGGAATATTACTCAGCCATCAGAAAGGATGAATACCCAACTTTTGTATCAACATGGATGGGACTGGAGGAGATTATGCTAAGTGAAATAAGTCAAGCAGAGAAAGTCAATTATCATATGGTTTCACTTATATGTGGAACATAAGGAATAACATGGAAGACATTAGGAGAAGGGGGGGAATCAGTGGGGGAGACAAACCATGAGAGACTATGGACTCCGAGAAACAAACTGAGGGTTTTAGAGGGGTGGGGGTGGGGGAATAGGTTAGCCCAGTGATGGGTATTAAGGAGGGCATGTATTGCGTGAAGCACTGGGTGTTATATGCAAACAATGAATCATGGAACACTACATCAAAAACTAATGATGTATTGTATGGTGACTAACATAGCATAATAAAAAAAAAGAAAAAGAAAAAGAAAAAAGAATGAAAATACAGGAGTGCCTGGGTGGCTCATTCGGTTAAACGAATGCCTTCAGCTCTGGTCATGATCCCAGGTTCCTGGGATCGAGTACCGCATTGGGCTCCTTGCTCAGCGGGGAGCCTGCTTCTCCCTCTTCCTCTGCCTGCAGCTCCCCCTGCTTGTGCTCTCTCTCTCTCTGACAAATAAATAAATAAAATCTTTAAAAAAAAGGAATGAAAATACAACACATTCATTTTGTGTAATATAAGAAATAAAATAATCAGTGATGGTACAATATATGAGCTATTTTAAAAATATTCATAATACAATTTTATACAAAATGAAGGTTTGTGTTCTCATTCTTCTAATTCTGGATAGTTTTCCTCATTTCTTTTTTTTTTTTCCCTATGTATTTTTCCTAATGACATGTTTGGTTTTATAAAAAAAAAAAATCTGTTGGCTCTCATTTCATTGCTCAAAAAAACATGCTATTTAGAATTCAGCTTACAAAAAAAGAAAGAATTCAGCTCACTGAAAGAGGAGCTTGTATTGGATCAGATCACAAGAAGCTATCAGTGGTCATACCTATTGGTGTATTACGTTTTTTCCATTTCAAAAATGCAATATATGTGTTTGTTTTCTTTATGGTGGATATGAGGGAAAATTAAAATATTGTATAATTACAAAGTTTATTATGCACCCTAAAATTCTATTTCATGTATCATTTTTTTTGTTGCTAAAATTAAACTCAAGACATAGGCCTTATGGCTTCTACTCAGTCATAATATACTTTCTTTCACTCTTTTATATTTTCACACATAATACTTTATTTTAAACATGCTAGATACTAATTTGTCATGTAATCATCATAAATCTTGATGCTTATCATCCTTCAATTTATACCAATGTTAAATCTTAAAAGCTTATAAATTCCTGCTTTAAAAAATAGTTAAAATGTCACAATCAAGAAACAACATGAAATAGTATACATATTAAAAAGGCCAATTCTTATTAAAAAAAAATCCCTGAAGCCCCAAGAGGTGACATATGACCAAGTTCTCTAACTCAGGAATAGGCAGAATTGAGAATAAAGGGTTTTTTGTTTTGTTTTGTTTGTTTGATTGCTTTGGTTTTGCTAATTATTTCTAATCCAAATTTCTCATGATATTTACTTGCTACTAGAGTTAAAAGATAAGTTAACTATTCCACATTTATATTTTGCTTTCTATTACCTGAATTCATATATTTTTATGCTGCCAGCATATTGTAATACACCAAGCATATTTCAGTCAGATTTCTCAAAGAATCAAGTCATTTTCTAAGTGACATTAAAAACTGGGGCACCTGGGTGGCTCAGTCGGTTAAGCATCGGCCTTCGGCTCAGGTCGTGATCCCAGAGTTCCGGGATCAAGCCCTGAATCGGGCTCACTGCTCAACGGAGAGCCTGCTTCTCCCTCTGCCCTTCACCCACTCATGCTCTCTCTCTCACTCTCGCTCTCTCTCAAATAAACAAATAAAATCTTTAAAAAAAAGAAAAATAATTAAAAACTGCTTAACTTTAAGAATAAATCTGGAAAAAAAACTTAAAGTTATGGGTTATACTTGAAATCCTCATATTTGATAGACCCAATTTTGCTTTTTACATCAAACATAGAGCTATTTATTGACATCCTAATAAAAGCTGATTTTGTAAATGAAATGCTTTAAAGGCATTAGATAAGACTCATTGATTAAAAAATGCGTGCCATCTTTCTCTTGCATTGGGTTTCCCCCTTGGAACAATAGCATAAATTACAAGAAAATGCAGACAAATTATGAGAACACTCTTGATGTGACTAATAGAACCATTAAAGCTAGTACTAAGGAAGACAAATGGCATATAGCATGTAACAGTCACATACCAGTGCTCTAAACCAAGGACCTTGTCAATTAAAACCTTTTTATATGCAAACAATGAATCGTGGAACACTACATCAAAAACTAATGATGTAATGTATGGTGATTAACATAACATAATTTTAAAAAAACCTCTTTTTGTTAAATAATGCTAATCCATACTTCATTATAAAACTGAATAATACTCCTTAATTTCTCTCTCTTCTGTCTTGTTGTTGGTGTATAGGAATGCCACTGATTTCTGTGCATTGATTTTATATCCTGCCACTTTACTAAATTCCTGTATGAGTTCTAGTAGTTTTGGGGTGGAGTCTTTTGGTTTTTCCACATAAAGTATCATATCATCTGCAAACAGTGAGAGATTTGACTTCTTCTTTGCCGATTTGGATGCCTTTGATTTCTTTTTGTTGTCTGATTGCTGTGGCTAGGATGGAACTGGAGGGTGTTATGCTGAGTGAAATAAGTCAATCAGAGAAAGACATGTATCATATGACCTCACTGATATGAGGAATTCTTAATCTCAGGAAACAAACTGAGGGTTGCTGGAGTGGGGGTGGGGTGGGAAGGATGGGGTAGTTGGGTGATAGACATTGGGGAGGGTATGTGCTATGGTAAGCACTGTGAATTGTGTAAGACTGTTGAATCACAGATCTGTACATCTGAAACAAATAATGCAATATATATTAAGAAAAAAGAAAAAAAGAAGAAGATAACAGGAGGGGAAGAATGAAGGGGGGTAAATCGGAGGGGGAGACAAACCATGAGAGACGATGGAATCTGAAAAACAAACTGAGGGTTCTAGAGGGGAGGGGGGTGGGGGATGGGTTAGCCTGGTGATGGGTATTAAAGAGGGCACGTTCTGCATGGAGCACTGGGTGTTATGCACAAACAATGAATCATGGAACACTGCATCACAAACTAATGTTGTAATGTATGGTGATTAACATAACAATAAAAAAATTTATTTTTATTTTTTTTTAAAGACTTTTTATTTATTTATTTGACAGAGAGAGAGAGACACAGCGAGAGAGGGAACACAAGCAGGGGGAGTGGGAGAGGGAGAAGCAGGCCTCCTGCGGAGCAGGGAGCCCGATGCGGGGCTCGATTCCAGGACCCTGAGATCATGACCCGAGCCGAAGGCAGACGCTCAACGACTGAGCCACCCAGGCGCCCAACAATAAAAAAATTTAAAGAAAAAACTAAATAATACAAGATTTTTAAAACCATTAAATTATAAATAAATTACTCTTATCAAAGATGGTTTACATATTCATCTAAATGCTTTCTCTTATATTGGGAATGCAAGCCTTTCCCACACATTTATTCCATGCTCAATCAAGACTACAACCTGCTTTTCTTTTTTTTTTTTTCTTTTTTCTTTTTTTTAACTTATTCATCTGAGACAGAGAGCTAGTGAGTCAGAGCATGAGCATGGGGGAGCAGCAGAGGGGGAGGGAGAAGCAGGCTCTCTGCTGAGCAGGGAGCCCGACACGGAGTTCGATCCCAGGACCCTGGTATCATGACCTGAGCCAAAAGCAGATGCTTAACCAACTGAGCCACCCAGGCACCCTTGCAACATGCTTTTCAGTTAGGGACTCTTCCCCATGAAGCCCCGATGTCTATCAGTGACAGGTTCTACCTTCTGCCTCAGAAGACTTGTCTCTAAATGCATACTTGAGATTTTTTGTTTTATTTTATTTTTGTGGTTGTTTTCTTTTTATTTTTTATTCGATTTAAGGAACACAATGAGCACCTATTTTTATTTTGTGTTTTGGAAATTTTGCTATGCTCTGGGAATACGCTTCCTATTCTCAAAGAAATCCCAATTTAGCATCTCAAAGATAGAATTCTTAAAAATACACAATACTAAAAAGCAGATGTTGTGAATCTAAGCTTATTTTGAAATAAAATGTTTAAGAAAATAAAAGCAGATACTGAAAATACCATAATAGTAGTATCAGATTGGTTAAGAATGAGGGCTGTGTTTAAATCTTGGCTCATTCACTTAATAGCAGTAAATAAAACTACAACTTTGGAAGTTATATAAATTTCTATTTCATTATTTCCAAAGAAAAACAGTAATAGCAGAGATGAGGAATATTTATTTTAGGAAATTTAAATTCCCACCCTCATGGAAGTACTGGATGTTTGTGGACTGAGAAATACCACTGTGACTAAATGTGCTGATCCATGTAAATCCTTTCAGCTCAGTACTTAACACATGGTGCCTACTCAGTGATTCTTGGTCTTATTGGCACTACCAGCAACTGTAACAACAGAAGTAGTACTAGTAGTAGTACTACTATTAGTACCGCTAATACTGTAATACTCTGTGCTGGCAACTTGGGTGCTGAACGAATGAATATATGAATCAATAAGTAGATTAGGATTTGACTCCTTTTCAGAAAGGAATAATATATGTGATAATGGAGAAGCAAAAATGTTGTATAAATTCTCATTTCGAAGGATTTGGATCATATAACCTAAAGCAACTTAGATGATCACCTGGTTCAATTCCCTCATGTATGGAGAAAAATACTGAGTCCAAGAGAGATCTAATATTCTGTCAAAAGTCACACAGCTTGTGGGAGAATCAAGCTCCTTTGGATTTCATTATGTGATAGTCCAAATACCCACATGCATACCAGGATGTATAATGTATTTATCTCACAATTGTAGAAGTAGTTCATAATATAAACACTATATGTATTATACTATAAATAATATACATAAGTACTATATATAGTATATATATGTAGTATATATAGTATATATATAGACATGGGAATCCATATATAATCCTCTAAATGTGTAATAGTCATGGAAAGAGAAAGATTAATATATATCTGTCCAAATTTAGAAAGTTTGCTTTTAAAATAACAATAGTACTATTGATGAAACATTACCTTTTGAGAAAAAAAATGAATAAAATATAGGAAAATAATCCATTTCACCATTGTGCTAACAACACTGTTCATCTCCCAAGCAAACCTGCCCCTTTCCTCCGAGGGAGCCCATGAGCATCTGATAGGAAAACTGCTGATGAGGATTTTGCAATGTATTGTTTTTAGCTGATTTCTTTGAATCAACAACTTTATGATTATTGGAACTAAGTTGTCCATTGTAATTGCCTTAATGGTTGGGCTTATGTTCTTATCAACAGACATTTGGCCAAAAAAATAGAGAAATGTTTTTGACAGTACCAGTAGAGAAGAAACACCCCATCCTATCTCCCCCTTCCTTCTGATCTCCAATCCTTGTTAAGAAGAACCTGTTAGGCCCAAATATAGCTGCCCAAATTGCTTGATTCATTCATTCTTTCATACATTTATCCCATAAATTCTCATTAAATGTTTTCTCTGTGTTTATTTCACTGGGGATACTACAGTTAATAAAGTTTCATGCCAGTCCTCATGGAGTTTGCAATCTAAATGACAATGTAGACAAGTATCCAGTCACTGCTGATTAATGAACACCATTACAATGTACTTTGAGAGCACATATAAAAGACATTTAAGCCAGAGTTGGAAGACTATGGAATGCTTCTCAAAGAAAATGCATTAAAGCTGACACTTGGAGTAGGAATGAGTAATGTAAAGGGTGTCCCAGGCAGAAGGATCAGCATGGAATGAAGAATAGAAACAGAAAGGACACAGGGAATTTCAGAAAGGAGAGGAGGGTAAAACAGAGGAAGTTGTGAGACATATGGTTGGGGAGGTAATAGGAATTCAATTAAAAAAACACATTTTTAAGGCATATTAAGGTCTCAGATTGTGACTTTATTGATGTGTGTGTACATCATATATGTGCACATATACATGCAGACACACACATACATATATACATCCACGTATATGTGTGTGTTTCTGTGTGTGTAGAATATATATGAGAGAAAACTTGTGTGTATATAGCACCCATCAGCTAATTAGCAGTTAGATATATAGAAGCTCAATAATCAATTTCTCATGACAGATTTTACAATCATTTGCAATCATCTCTACCTCTTCATGTAGTAAATCTTCGATTGAGTCTAAAAACCGTTTTAAAGAATCTATCTTTCCACAGTGCCTTCTGGATAGCCCATTAAATATATTTCAGATGCACTTTTTCACATTTAATCTTGAGAGAAACTGGCAAAATGGAGTATCAAGTGAAGACTACAATTATTGCTCATGAACTTTTGATAATATTGTCTGCAAATGTCTGTTCACATTCATATATAAGCACAAGCCTGCCAAAATATAGACATATTTTTTTCTTCCATTTCAAAATTCCATTATTCAATGTCAATTTCTGAGGTCTGATTAACAATGACAGCGTTTTGGAGGGCATGCTTGTCTAATGTGATTGCAATTCCAGGAGTTGGAAGGCTCTTTGTTTCAACAACAATTATTTATGGAGAAATGCTTTCTTAGAATCAGACAGCATAAAGGGTGTGTTTTCTGGGAGGACATATAAAGATAATTTCACTCTGAATTAATTAATTCAGTTTGTATTTCTCTGTGCCACACAAATGAACAAAACTATCCCCCAACGTAGAAGATGGAGAGATGCAAATAGGAAGAGAAATTTATGTTTCTGTAGTGCATTAATTTTAAATAGGCACCACAGCTGACCCTCACAAAGTCTATTAGGGAAGGACTCCTCATTCCCATTCAGCATATAAGGAAACCATTATTTCAAATAGTCAAGCATTTTACCCAAGACCAGTGGAGAGTAATCTAGATAGCTGTGGTTAGAACCTATACTCTCTGACTCCCAGTCTAGACCTCTATTAACTGATCTGGCTCCATGTGTGGGACAGTGTTCTCCCTATCTATTTAACTAACTACATAGTTTATTATGTTGTTTTTTTCTCCAGAATTGCATAGCACCAAACTTCCCAAATGTATATTCCTCAAATATATTAAGGAGAAAATGGTTTTCGATTCTCTTATGTAATATCATAAGTGACCACCAAAACCTGGCACAGCTAACTTCATTACACCTTATGTCAACTTTCAACTTTGCTTCAGATCACATGCTGAAACCCTAAGTAATGTGGTGGGAGAAGAGTAACATTCCAAGTCACAACACATCTGAATGCATTCCAATGACTCACTGACACTAGCACTGCTCAATTACGATTTCTTGATCCTCAGTGTTCACTAATGTGATAGATTGTGCTAAAAATGAAATTAATACATAAATTATAAAGCCTATATCAGGACTTGAATTATTCTGTGAAAATTTGAAATTAATAATAATATAAAAAATTATAGAGCAAATTTATGGAAACTATTTTGGTCTACTTTATGCTAAAATACCTTGTCAAGGAAAGATTTTTCACTCTATGACAAATTATATGCTAATTTGTTATTCTGCTTACTCTTTATTGTATATATCTTGTTCTCAGTGGTTTTCCTTATGTGGTTATTTATTTTTTAATTGATTTCTCTTTCTTTTCTATGTAATGCATAAATTGAACTTACTCTGTAAAAAGACCTGATAGGGCGCCTGGGTGGCTCAGTTGGTTAAGCGACTGCCTTCGGCTCAGGTCATGATCCTGGAGTCCTGGGATCGAGTCCCACATCGGGCTCCCTGCTCGGCGGGGAGTCTGCTTCTCCCTCGGACCCTCCCCCCTCTCATGCTCTCTCTCTCTCTATCCCATTCTCTCTCTCAAATAAATAAATAAAATCTTTAAAAAAAAAATAAAAAAAAATAAAAAGACCTGATAGCTAAATATGCATCTAAGAGCTAATAAAAAAAAATTACAGTCACATTGTCTTACACCCCTAAGAAAGTAGAAATTTCGAAATGTCACCCAATACTGGTGATGTTATAGACTAGTATACTCATCCATCACCTATGTCACTTAAACTCTTATACTCTTTTGTAAAGCAATATTGTAGTTTACAGTAAGAGCTATAACGTTATTTTTAATTTTTCAATCAACTTATTCTTCTAGTTTAATTTATCTAAATATATAATTCAACAAAAGTAGAAACTACTTAATGAAGTGCTTATTATATTATTATGAATAATATAAAGGAAGAAAACACTGAAAATAATTTAATATATTACATAATGAGAAAATGGTTTAATAAATTATATATATTAAAATGCTGGAATATATTCCAGTCATTATAGAAAGAGGACTATTAATTCTGGAGATGCCTGGGTTGTTAGTGAGTAGATTAAGGATTGGCAAGAACTGGTCACCTGGTATCCAGCTGTATGGTCAAGAGTATCTCAGAGGTGGAGAGCTTTTGAAGAAAACGTGAGCTCATATTTGATAAGTAGCTCTAAAGTTACGACAAGTCATACATAGTGAGTGCTCAGTGATTAGATTTCCAGGAATGTTTTGTGAGACCTTAGGGAATAAGTAAGAGAGCACTGGTGAAGAAGAATTAGAGTCAGCAGGATGATAGGTCCGAAGAATGCCACAATCTAAAGTGGAAGGAGAGCTGGGACCATTCTGGAAAAAAGAACCATGGCAAAGTACCAAAGAAGCCACCAGGGATCAGACTAGGATGCATTCAGAGAACAAGAAACCAGAAGTGAAGCACCCTGTCACCATGCCCTTGTTACAGAAGCTTTGTTCCTGAAAAATGTGTGAGAGGTGTTTGTCATAAAACATTTTGTTGAAAATGGCAAATACACAGTTCAAACTGACCTAAGAAAGGGAAAAAAAACTAAAAGTTCAAAGGCATGCTGATTGTTTAACACAGGGTAAAATTATGTCTGCCTTCATCTTTTGGTTCTGATTTTCTGTTTTAGTTTTATTCTCAGGCAATCTCTACCTTCACTCTTGTAAGACAGCCACCAACATGTCCAGGCTTATGACCTCCCAGCTAGACAATATTAGTGGAAAGAGAGGGTCTTTTCCCGAAGGGGTACGTGCACCCCAACGTTTATAGCAACAATGTCCACAATAGCCAAACTGTGGAAAGAGCCAAGATGTCCATTGACAGATGAATGGATAAAGAAGATGTGGTATATATACACAATGGAATATTATGCAGCCATCAAAAGGAATGAGATCTTGCCATTTGCAATGACGTGGATGGAACTGGAGGGTGTTATGCTGAGCGAAATAAGTCAATCAGAGAAAGACATGTATCATATGACCTCACTGATATGAGGAATTCTTCATCTCAGGAAACAAACTGAGGGTTGCTGGAGTGGTGGGGGGGTGGGAGGGATGGGGTGGCTGGGTGATAGACATTGGGGAGGGTATGTGCTACGGTGAGCGCTGTGAATTGTGCAAGACTGTTGAATCACAGATCTGTACTTCTGAAACAAATAACACAACATATTTTAAGAAAAAAGAAAAAAGAAGAAGATAGCAGGAGAGGAAGAATGAAGGGGAGTAAGTCAGAGGGGGAGACGAACCATGAGAGATGATGGACTCTGAAAAACAAACTGAGGGTTCTAGAGGGGAGGAGGGTAGGGAGATGGGTTAGCCTGGTGATGGGTATTAAAGAGGGCACATTCTGCGTGGAGCCCTGGGTGTTATGAACAAACAATGAATCATGGAACACTACATCAAAAACTAATGATGTAATATATGGTGATTAACATAACAATAAAAAAATTTAAAAAAAAAGAGAGGGTCTTTTTCTTGGCTATTAAAAAATAAGAATAAAAAATTAATTCTTGATAATTAGATATATTCACCTGACTTTGTTCAAATCTCCTTCTTGAAGTAAGTATGATTATATAATTGGAATACCTTATAAGCTTGAACTTTGTCACATTGTCACCCCTGGAATTGAGGTTGGTGGCAACCTTAGCTGTAATATGTGAGTAGAGGAACGTTTCTGAAGAGCAAGTTGAAATCACCTCAGTGATGTCAGATGAGAGGTGTGTCCATCTAGTCTGTATAGGAAATGCATGGTAATCGTGGCAGATTTTAATAAGTGGACAATTTGAAGAAATGTGGATAGGGATTCTGAAAGCCAGCTCGGGGTGATTCAAAGACCCTCAATGCTAGTAAGACTCCTGTAGGAGCATGTTTATTAGACCTTTGGCCTTGGATTGGAACTACACTATTTCCAGCTTGCTCACTGCAGAATTTGAGACTTTTCAGCCTCCAATATCATGTGAACCAATTCCCTATAATAAACCTCTTTCTATATAGATATATCCTGTTGTTTCTGTTTCTCTGGAGATCTGTAATACAATTATATATGCAAAGACTCCATCTATACAAATCCTAGTCACATGAGTTCAAGGCCAATGGCTTAAACATATGTGACTTATATGTTTATAAATCACATGTCTCGGCATGTGGACATTATGAGTAATTTTCTGGGTCCTTGGTCTTTTTTAGCACCATTTGTTTGTATAGTCTCTCTTCTTGAACGGACATGTGAGTTTGGTTAAATAATACCTACAGCAAGTCCAGTACAGAGGCACTGGAATAATTGCTATTTGTGAGCGTGATGTAAAAATATTAAAATGGAGAATTACTTCCTTCAAGACATTTCCTAATGTCCTTTTTTTTTACATTTTAGTTTGCTTCATTTGAGCTTTATTAATATGCTATGATACAGTGTAACCTCATGTGACTTCTTTTTTTAATTGACTATTACAAAACTAAATTTTGTCTGTATTGTTTTTTTACAGTTCAGTTATTTTTTGTGGTTGTGTAATACTCCATTTATGATTTTCTTTCCCCCGCCGCCAGCTCCTGACAAGGCTATTATCACAATTCTCCTGTAGGTCTCCTGGTGCACATGTCAGAATTTATCTAAGGTGTTTACCTAAGAATTTCATTGTTTGGTCATAAATTATGCAAATGCTAAAATTGTGAAATAATACAAAACTGTTTCTAAAAATGATTATATTATTTTGCACTCTTCTTTATCCATACCTTTTTCAGCACTCAGTATTATCAAATTTCCAGTTTTTACTGGTCTACTGAGTGTGAAAGTGATTGTGAAAGTGAAAGTTTCCTCCTATCTAATAAGGTTGAGTAACTGTCCTTATTTGAAAAGGATTCCCTTTCCTTGTGAAAGAGATACCTATTCATGATTTTGTCATTTTTTTTAAATAAAAAGGCTGTTTTTCTTATTGATTTATTATTGCTCTTTATATATCCTAGACATTATTTATTAATTACATATGCTGCAATTATTTCTCTCATTTATTGGCTTCCTTTTTCATTTTATGGTACCTTTCGATGAACATAATTTCTTAATCTGATAAAATGTTTGAAACATCAGTTCTATGTTAATGTTTCACATGAATTACTTAGGTAACCTCTCCTTTCCTAGAGGCAAATAGGTATTCGCCTATATTTTCTTCTAAAAGTTGTAGGGATTTGGGTTTCACACTTTTCTTACTCCATTTGGAGTATATATATATATTGTGTGTGTTTTATGACATAGAGATCCATTTTAATTTTAAAATATGTATTCCTAACACTGTTTATTGAATGATACCCCCATATGCAACAATTTGCATGCTACATAGATAGATCATTAAGTTTGCGTATCCCTTGAGTCAGTTTCTATAATATCTATTATCTTGCATGGGTCACTTTATCTACCCCTGTGTCAGTACCATACAATAACCTGTGCTTCTTCTATGCTTAAGCTTTTTTTTTTTTAATGCTCAAGTACTTTTAATTTAATTAATTGATTTTTTATTTTTTCTTCCATTTTTTAAATTTAAATTCAATTAATTAACATATAGTGGATTATTAGTTTCAGAGGTAGAGTTCAGTGATTGATCAGTCTTATATAATACCCAGTGCTCAGTACATCACATGCCCTCCTTAATGTCCATCACCTATTACCCCCCACCCCACGCCCCTCCATCAATCCTCAGTTTGTTTCCTATGATTAAGAGTTTCTTATGGTTTGTCTCCCTATCTGATTTCATCTTGTTTTATTTCCCTCCCTTCCCCTATGATCCTCTGTTTTGTTTCTTAAATTCCATATATGAGTGAGATCATATAATTGTCTTTCTCTGATTGACTTATTTTGCTTATATTCTTAAGCTTTTTTATATAAAATTGCCAATCACCTTCTCAAATTCCCTAAAAAATCCCCTAGGCTTTAGGTTTAATTGCATTAAGCCTATGGATCAATTTGGTGATACTTTCCATTGGTATGATACTAAATCATTTCTTCAGCAATATGTGTAACTCTTTATTAAAAATACATACTACTTTTCTTTATCCTGATATCAACAATGCCTACCACTATGACTGGCACATGATATTTGCTTATAAATATTTCAAATGTATAATTTGAAGATATTAATTGAAACTCAGGACTGGTATTACTTTAAGGAAGAAATGTTAAACCACTAGCTGATTTAAAAACCTCTTCACAACATCCCATCAAATGGTTTTCTTGTCTCTACTTGACACCATCATTGACAGGATGCTTACTACCCGCTGAGGACATTTCTAAAGAAAAAAAAAATGTTCAAAAAATTAGTTTCTTACTTTGTTCTGAAATTACCCATTAAGTCTGGCTTTTTTATAAAATTTCAAGTAATCCCTTTTAGGATTTTCTTTTAACTAGCTCAGTTTTACTTTTAGCTGACATTTCCTATAACTTCTTAACAATCACAGATTTGATGTTTCTAATTCTTTATAATTCATAGAAACCTCTTATTTGAAGCAGAAAGCACCTCTTACCAAAAGTCTCAGTATAAGTTCATGTGTCCACCTTCCTCCTTTGTTTTCTTTATCACCATTCATTAATGACATTCTGAGACCATCTTATAATCTTTATATGTTTCATCTTCCGTGTTTTATGATATACAGAGTCATGTTATAGACCCATCAAATCTTCCATTATTCCACATTTATGTGACTCTGTATTATAAGTTCATTGTCATTTGTTCATATTTAAATAAGCCATTCTTTCCTACATTCTTTATTATTTTTAAGTCTGTCACATTCTCCACTATGTCTTTCCTTTTTCTCTGGTAACAAGATTACTTCTAATTTCTCAACATATACATGTCTAAAACTGAGGATATGCTCACTATTTTATCTGTGCCATAGAAGACTTTCCCAAGGTTATTGACAATTTTAATTAATCATATGGGTGAGGTTGAAGGCTACTTTTTAATCCCAAGCTTCCTTCACTCAAAACAAAGCAAAACAGAACAAAAAAAAAAAAAAAACAGAATGAGAATAGTTTTTAAATAAATTTAGATGGAGAACTTGAGACCACAGGATGCCAGTTCGTATTTCATTTGCTTAAAAAAGTATTTCAACTTATTCCAAGAGTGTTCTGAGTAAGGGCAGGAGGAACTCTTAAGACTTCCTCTATTTCCCATCCTTATAAATATGCTGATCACAGTGTAGATGTTCAATATATGTTTATCAAAGACATTTACTCATACAAGACTCGAGTCTGATATTTCTTTTACTACAAGAATTATAAATGCTAAAAAATGCAAATGGCAAATAAAAAGGCTTCATGATTTTTATTGCAGTCAGTTGATTTTTAATAAAAAGGAAAATTACTCTATAAGAGGATCCAGCTCTATTAGCATACATTTAAACATTTTCCAGGATTAGCACTGCATTCCATTGTGACCTGCCCGCTGATTCCGATCCCATCCAGTAAACTGAGACTTTTACCTTTGCTCCTGCTAAACCTCACGAACACATTCTCTCCAAGCCTCTCTCTCTCTCTCTCTCTCTCTCTCTCTCTCTCTCTCTCTCTCTCTCTCCTTTTTCACATCTAAGTCCTGCATCCTATGCTGTAATGTTCAGCAGCCGTTCTCATTCCCTTCCCAGTGATTATACCAAGGACAGAAAATGCCCCTAAATTAATCCATCACACTGGCACAGATTCTAATGAGTAGGAAATGCCAAAAATGATCCATTATTCCTGCAATTGGAAAATCATAATATCATAGTTCAGCCTGAGCAACCAGTAAAGGAAATCTCTGAAGCATATAGTGCAAGCTGGATGTGGAAAGCAATCTCTCGTCCTAGAGCTGCCTCGGTGGGGCCCTAACTGATTTATATGTCCACACAACTATGCCCATCCTCATGTACAGACATTACCCTAGAGTACCTGTGTGTGCTCATCCTGGGTTTTGAAAAACTAGATTATTCTCCCAGAGTTGCGTTTCAAAGGTCACTTGACCAAAACGCAATGCCACAGTGCCCTCAAGTGGTCTTGTATATTTAGAATAGTTACTTCTTGAGTGGCAGGTTTCTTGCTTCGAAAACCATAGATTTATTTTTTAAGAGAAAGTAAATGATATGAACACTATTGGCAATGACAACAGCAACAAGAAATCTTTCTCCACCTACCTATTCTCATTTTTTTTTTATTTGGTTTCCTTTCTGCATTGTCTCATCTCACTGTTCTTCCCAACCCCTCTCTCTCTACTAGTGCCAAATCCCTTTAAGCTCTCCTTCCAGAGGTGACGGACCAGCCTTCTACCCAAGGTCTGTGTTGTCGGTGTAACAGTCTGATGGGTCAGGGACACTACTTTTTCCACTTCTCCTACCAATGAGGAAAATTCTATCCGAGAAGGCAAGAAGAACAATGTGCTGACCCCTCAATATAAAAAAACAAATGTGAAGATAATAGAAATTTTTATCATGATCTCTGGTAAATTTACACTTTGTGTGTAAGTAAATTCAAGATTTCTCAATTCCAATTCAGGAATATCCATATCAATTCTGAATTTTACTTTGGACTGTTTGGAGAAAAATACAAATACCTTTAAACCATTACTTTATTTGATTAATCAATCTAGCAAATGCATTAATCAATTAAAATTTTTTATTTCATCATATTTTATGTACTTTTTCCCCCTCAAAAATTAGGCCTCACAGATTTCATTATGAGGGATGTGGGGGCTGTTTCATGCTTGGCACTTATTGAGAAGTAAGAGCTAAAGAGTTATGTGTGCCTGTTGGTGGGAATGCAAGCTGGTGCAACCCCTCTGGAAAACAGTATGGAAGTTCCTCAAACAGTTGAAAATAGAGCTACCATACGATCCAGCAATTGCACTACTGGGTATTTACCACAAAGATACAAATGTAGGGATCTGAAGGGGTACGTGCACCCCAATGTTTATAGCAGCAATGTCCACAATAGCCAAACTGTGGAAAGAGCCAAGATGTCCATCGACAGATGAATGGACAGATGTGGTATATATACACAATGGAATATTATGCAGCCATCAAAAGGAATGAGGTCTTGCCATTTGCAACGACGTGGATGGAACTGGAGGGTGTTATGCTGAGTGAAATAAGTTAATCAGAGAAAGACATGTATCATATGACCTCACTGATATGAGGAATTCTTAATCTCAGGAAACAAACTTGAGTGTTGCTGGAGTGGTTGGGGGTGGGAGGGATGGGGTGGCTGGGTGATAGACATTGGGGAGGGTATGTGCTATGGTGAGCACTGTGAATTGTGCAAGACTGTTGAATCACAGATCTGTACTTCTGAAACAAATAATGCAACATATGTTAAGAAAAAGAGAAAAAGAAGAAGAGGGGGAGACGAACCATGAGAGAGGATGGAAGATGGACTCTGAAAAACAAACTGAGGGTTCTAGAGGGGAGGAGGGTGGGGGGATGGGTTAGCCTGGTGATGGGTATTAAAGAGGGCACATTCTGCATGGAGCACTGGGTGTTATGCACAAACAATGAATCATGGAACACTACATCAAGAACTAATGATGTAATGTATGGTGATTAACGTAACAATAAAAAAATTTTTTAAAAAATTTTAAAAAAAGAGTTATGTGTGCACATTTCTCTTTATTTGAATTTTAAACCATTCTGCAATTCCAATTACATGTGGAACAATCATTTAGAAAGGGAATTATTATCAAAGGGAACAATCTTGATGTCACTGTTAAATGGTAAATAACAGTGAAACAAAGTAAGTTAGTAAATTTTGTGGCTGTATATAATAAATGTAAATTTTATACATATATGTAAGATATATGTAAATTTTATATATAATATAATATATATAATATAACATGACATAATGTAACCCCTTTTGAGAAACAAAAGAAAAAATAAAAGTAATAAAACTGCAGAATATTTACATGATAGCAACCACAAAAGTGAAGTTCATGAAAACTGATCTTGACCAAACAGAAGAAAGGGTCCAGGTGGAGATGAGATGAAGGGTGCTTTCAGTATCCCCATACTCTGAGTCATGAATTGCTTAGCTTTTGAGAATTATAATGGGAGTAAAAATACAAATAGTATATAAAAATTTAAATATTACTCTTAGCTTTTATTTTCTCGGCTATTTTTCCAGCAAAAAGAAGGGATTATTTTTATTCACAAAATATAGAACAGGTTAGAGTTATCCAACATGGTTACCTTTGGAGCTGGGCTATGAAGACTACCATAGGATGTAGTAGCTCAGAGCAAAAGCTTCAGCCATTGGACAAATTGGTGCAGAATTCGTGCTCTGAGACACATTGTCCATGAGATCCTGTCCTGCGATCATGGATGTTGTTTTTTTAATCTCTCTGAGATTCTTCCTACATAACACATAAATGAGAATACTTAAGAGACCTACATTATAAGGTCATGGCAAGAATTCAAGGACATAATATCTGTAATTATATAAACATTAAAAAAAAAGCCTTGTATATCTAAGGCACAGTGCTCAGCATTAGTACCTAGCCAACCAGCTTAATTTTAATTTTTTAATTTTAATTTTATTTTATTTTCATTATTTATAGACCATTTCAAGCAAAGGAAATGACTTAGCATATATATTGTGACATATATATTGTGGGCCCCATTAAGTAGTTTCCATGATACTTCAATCATGGGAACAGGCTGAGGTTCACTTTGCCTACATCCATGTCAAAGAAAAAAAATTTTCTGAGAAAATTTGAATAGTGCAAAAATTACTATTTTAAATGACCTTGATTTCCACAATTAATGACTCCCTTGTTTACTTGAGTCTCAGTGCATTCATCTTAAAAATGGGAAAATTTTTAAAAATTGGAAAAATAGGAAAAAAGAGCTTTAGGAAACTCCTGAGGTCATTTCAGTTACTAAAATATTGAATATGTTGGCATGTTTACTATACAATAAAGTATTTTAATATATATTAACATTATAGCAGAAATCTGTCATATTACAAAGAAAAAATTAGCTCAAAAAGTACGGTACAGATGTAAGATCCTGAAAATCTCAAATTTTCCTTCAATGAAAATAGTAACTATAGTAAGGTACAATCAGAAATCTTAAAAGGTATATGTTATATGTGACAGATTCTCCTAATTTTATCAATAAACAGTCCGTGAATGACATTTGCAAGGAACTTCCCTGGATTTTAAAGATTTATTTTGTTTCCAACAAATGTTACTGACTTGTCATAGATTTTATTTAACCACATTCTCTACATATGACAATGTGTCACCAATATACAGTCTCCCCTTCCAGCGTCCAGCAGTGGATTACAGCAGATCTCAGCGAAGTATGTTAACACATCATGCTAAGCGTTCCGGCACTGGCTTCCCTTGGATCTCTTTAAATGCATCTCCCACCACGTCTCACTGTGCCCCTACTGCCCAGCCAAATCTCACTCTTTATCTCTGTCTGTTCTTGAGGAGACATTTAATGTCTAAGTGATTGTTCCGCTGTGCTTCCATCTATCCTGCCATGTTCCTGTTTTTATACCTAGCAACATCCCGTTATTTGTAGCACTCTTTCTAACTTTTTTTTAGGATGACTTCCCAGATATCCTCAGTCAGAATTGATTGTTCTTTCCCTTGCCTTCTTGGAGCAGTTGGTGCACTTTGCTAACAGCTGTTTTGTTTAGATTTACACAAATTACTTCTTCCATGCATTCCATTCATCCGTACATCTATCCACTTATTCCATTGGTGCTGAAGAAGGTATTTGCCTTGCAGAACAGTCTAAGGGTTAAAGATTCAGTCTTTGGATTCAGAGAGATATGTCATGGGTTCTTTCTTTCCCACTTACCAATCTGGACAATTTAACTGCTTTAAAGCTCAGTTTACTAATCTGAAGATATGGGTCAAAGTCAATGCACTGACTTTACAGGGCTTCAGAGAAGATTGATTGAAATGGGCCTAAAACGTTTATCTTTCTCCCAGTGCCCCGTAAACACTCAATACATGCTAGTAGCTATTATGACTATTATTTTTACCATTATATCTTTCTATTCTGACTGCCAATTTTATATCTGTCATCGACTTCTCTGTTGAACTTCAGACTCATAGATCCAAATGTCTTTGAAATATCCTCATTTCAATGTCTAATTGGCATGTAAAATTAACTACTCAAAAGTTGAACTCCCAATAAATCCCCAAAATAAAACCTGCTTTCAGTCTACACTTTCTACATTTTTATCTACTCCATTTTTTTATGTGATCATGCAAACATTTTAGAGTAATTTCAGACTCCTTTCTTTCACACTCCACATCCAATCTATCAGAATATCATACTGGCTTTTCTAAGTAATATATCTAAAATCTTACCATTTTGCTCTGCCTCCAGTGTTTCCATGTTGATCTGAGCCACTATAATTCCTTATGTGAGCTACTGAATCTGTTTTTCTGGCTGGAATCCTTGCTTTGCCCTTGTGTCCCTTAACAATCTTGCCAAATATATTTTACTTGGTTTTATTTTGTTTCCAACAAATGTTACTGACTTGTCATTGACATACAATAAGCTGCAGCATTTAAAGTGCATAACTAAGTGTCCTAAAACAAATACACATTTGTGAAACCATCTGATATAGATACAAAATCAAGATAATAAATATATTAACATATAACCGCAAAAATCAAGGTAATAAACCTACCCATCACCCTCAGAAGTTTCCTTTTTCCATTTTGTAACTTTTCCCACCATCTCTTCCTCCCTCCCCAGCCTACTACTGAATTGATTTCTGTTCCCAGAGATTAGTTTGCACTTTGTAGTATTTTAAGCAAGTTGAATCGTACAGTGTATGATCTTTGTGTCTAAGTCTTTGTCTGAAAATATGCTGTCATTTCATTGGGTAAATAACAATACTTGGAGAGGCTTAATCATATGGTAGTTTATTAATAACTTTTTAAAAACTGCTAAGCCTTTTTACAAAACTGGTTGTATCATTTTCCCTGACACCGACAGCATTTGAGCACTATATTTGCTCAATATCCTAGACAACACTTGCTGTGATCAGTCTTTGATTTTAGTTGTTCTATTCTGGGTGCATATTTCATTGTAGTTTAAATTTGCACTTCCAGAACAACTTATGAATTGAGGACATTTTCATGTGCTTATTTGACATCTATATATGTACCTTGAAGAAGTATCTTTTCAAATATTTGCCTTTTTGATTAGGTTGTTTTCTTCTTGTTGATTTTTGAGAGTTCTTATATATTTTGAGTTCAAGACCTTTATCAGATGTGGACTTTCCATAGATATTCTCCCAGTCTGTGGTTTGTCTTCTTGTTCTTCTAATATTGCCTTTGAAGATCAAGTGCCCAGTTTATCAATTTATTATTTTAAGAATTGTGCTCTTAACATACATGTAAGATCACAGTCATATAGATATTTTCCTATTTTTTTCCTAAAATTATGGTATATCTCTCTATTATTTTTCTTTAATTCACTCACTTATATTTAATAGATTTCAATATTGCTTATATCCAATAACCTTCCTAAATTCACTTATTTTTTTCTACTCAGATTTTATAGATCTATATAGACACTCATGTTTTTGATGAACACAGAAAAGTTTTAATTCTTACTTTCCAATCTCTGTTTCATTTCTTTTTCTTGTCTTATTGCATTGAGTAGAACCTCCAGATTAGCATTGAATAGAAACAGTAGCATCCTTTTCCTGCTCCTGATTTCAAGAGAAATTAATTTAACTTTTCTCCCAGACTAAATAATTTAATTAATAGTTTAACACCAATAATTAAATTATTATTGTTAATAATTGTTGTAATTTAACAGTGATCATAATTTAATAGTTAAATTATTCTGAAACTAAAGTGTGAAGTATGATGTCACCTATGGATTACCTCTGTCAGGTTTGAAGAATTTCATTTCTGTTCCTAGTTTGCCATGAGTTCTTTTTTTTCCCCCAGAAAAGAATGTTGATTTTATCAAATTTTTCCTCTGTATCTATTAGATATTCATATGTTGTTATTCTTTTTTTAATTATTAGTGAATAAAAATGTGAATTATATTAATTTTCAGATCACAATTCAACATTTCATGTCTATATTAAACCCCACTTAACCATTGTGCATTAGTTTTTTTATACATTATTGGATTCAATTTTCTTGTAATGAATTTTGTTTGGCTTTAGTATCATTGTAATCATAGAACGAGTTGGAAAAAGAGTCACTCTATTTAGATATCTAAAAGAATGTGTGTAGTTATAACAGTTCTTCCTTAAGTGTTTACACATGTAGTTATCATATCAATGGTTCTTATTCCTGTTTGTAGATCTATGTGTTCATCTGATAACACTTTCCTTCTATATAAATGACTTCCTTTAACAATTCTTGCAATACAGGTTTGCCAGTGATTAATACTTTAAGTTTATGGTTATCTGAGAAAGGCTTTTTGGAAGGGTATTTTAACTAAGTATGGAATTGTAGGTTGATAGCTTCTTGTTTATTTTCTTTCAGTATTTTAAAAGAAGACCCACTTTTTTTCAGTTTGCATTGTTTCTGATGAGAAATTTGCTAATTAGCTGATAATCTTTGTCCCTCTGTCTATAGTTATCTCTGGGTGCTTTTAAGATTTTTAATTTTTATTGGTATCAAGAAACTTGATAACTATGTGTCTTGATATGTCTTGGGTTTTTACTGTGCTTCTTAAATCCACAGACTTATACCTTTTATCGAATTGGAAGTTTGGAGTTTATCTTTTTTCTTCTTTCTTTCTACATAGTCCTCCTCTTTGGGAAGTCCTAATACATATATATTAGGTCTCTTGAATTTTTGCGACAGATCCCTGATCCTCTGGTCCATGGAAAGTCTCTTGATGCAGTACACTGGGGTAATAACGGGCTCACCTCTTTTGTTTTCTATCTTTCAGTGATCACTATTTGTTTTTGCCTGGTATCCACCATTTTAAAGTTTTTACATATATGTTAATATATTATATATTATGTATAGTTACATATATAGTTATAATTGTATGTTATATATTTCATACGTTATATATTATTATATATAAAATATACAATAATTATTGTGTTATTTATTTATTTATTTTTACTTTTCCAGAAGGTGAAGTTCTCTTTTCTACCATCTTTGTCCAAAATGCTAATAGTATCCTTAAATAAATTAGGCTGCCATGCATCTTTCTATTCAGAATTCAGCAATAACTCTCACTTCCCTTAGAGACAAAGTCAAGTTTGTGAGAACGACCTAGCAAGCTGGTATAGTCTTCCCCATCATTCTGTATGTGGTCTTGTTTCTCCCTATTGCTAACTTTGCTCCAGTCACATTGACCTTTCTTATGTTACTCAAACATTTCAGCCACTCTCTACTTTTAATGTCTTTGCACTAACATCTCTATGTGGATATTATCTCCTTCCTCTTCCTCACCTCCTTGGCTACTACATCTGCGTCAAAGATTTTCTCATGTGTCACTTTTCTATGAGGCCCACCTTGACAGTATCTTATTTAAAATTACATGTTCCTTCCCTCCTGCTTTTCTGATTCACATTACCATGTTCTACATTGAATTTACTTCCATACCAGTTATCACATTGTAACACACTAATTTAAGAGGTTAATTATTTAGTCATTTCTTATCTTCACTCTCATGACCACAGTCTTGCTAGGAGGTAAGTTCTACCAGGGTATGTTTGTTTTGTTTGGTTGGTTTTGGTTTGGCTTACATGCATCTCTATCCACAACATATCTGTTGCAGTAGCTTTACAAATATTTAATGATTACATTACAAACCCCACAATTTTATAGGACCATTGCTGTGTATTAAAAATGCAGGGGCGCCTGGGTGGCTCAGTTGGTTAAGCGACTGCATTCGGCTCAGGTCATGATCCTGGAGTCCCGGGATCGAGTCCCACATCGGGCTCCCTGCTCAGCAGGGAGTCTGCTTCTCCTCTGACCCTCTTCTCTCTCATTCTCTCTCTCTCAAATAAATAAAATCTTTAAAAAAAAATAAAAAAAATGCAGATGAATATCTTAAGCTTTAAATCTAATGAAAGAAATTGAGAACTCCACCAACAATGAGATAGAGTGTAGGGTGTTTGCAAACTCCATTCCACAACTAGGATATGATCTCCTTCAGGACAGTAAATGAGCTGCTTTTTCCCTTGTGGATCACTAATTTGCATGTAATAAGTGCCTACAAGACTTGATATGTTTATTCTAAATTAATCCCTTCTAGTCTTTTTGCATCATATGCACTTGCTTCATGTATAAGACTTCCTAGAGGAATGAAGAAGACCATGGGTATAAAATCTCTGATTACCAGAAGGGACACTGCTGTGAGTAGAGAGTTGAACACTAACTATAAGCTCCAGGTATAATTAGGAATAAGAAGTTTATATGGCAATGCATCGAGGCCTCCTGACAACAGCCTGCACCAACCTGATAGCCATGTGGGTGAACCATCTTGGAGATAGATCCTTTATTCCCAGCCAAGCCTTCAGATGATTGCAGCTTCAAGTGACATCTCATCTTCAATTCAAGATGAAGAGACAGGAGCTGGTTCAGCTCAGCCAAGTTGTACCTCAGTTTCTGATACACAGAATCTATATGGTATGATATATGATATGAATGTTTATATTTGTTTTAGGCCAATAAGTTTTGAGGTAATTTGCTGTGCAGCAATAAATAACTAATATATATATATATATGTATATATATATATATGTATATATATGTATATATAGGAAAGAATAAGAATATTTAAACTCTAAGCTTCATTGGATTATATGAAGCTAGAATTGGGGAAAGAGTATCCCTGCTAAGACTGTTTGCTCCTTTCTACCCAAAACCTGGATTTTTGAGGAGCTAGGGCAAGGATAAATCTACTGAGAGAGAACTAAAATATGTGGTGTATGAAAACCAGATATAGTAGGAAGTGAGGTTGGATATTGGGCAGGTATTTTTGATACCACAAGCAGCTAAATCTTGTACTAAGTATAAAAGGCTTGCAACAAGGTACAGATAGGTCAATTTCACTTATGAGCATATTCCTAATAATACATACCATTCATTGAGCAAAACTTCACAGAGCTCCTAACATGTGTTGGGCTCTATAACAAGTCCTGAGCAAGGGCATTGAGATGAGAAAGACTCACTGTTAATTCCAAACAAACTGCCATATCTCGTGCTTAGCATGTTTTGAGTAGCTAGCGCTGAGGAGACATAATGTCTGCTCGTGGGATGAATGGGTAAGCTTTCAGAGCCCACCCTCACCTCTCGCCTCTCCTTAGCTGGACCTATATAATGAAAGAGTTCCATGTTCATTTCTTTCACCAAGTTCTATCTCTTTTGCATGGCACATTCAGACTGAAGAGTCAATCAAGTTGATCTGGTTTTGTGGTTTTGCTTTCCCTTACAATATTCTTTCTTTAATTGCCTCCTGGGCTCAAGCATGAAAGAGGAGGTTAGTGTGCATAACAAATACCTCCTGGACTACATAAAGGGGCTAGTCTCCATAACTTACACATAATACCTGTTTTCCAGTGCCAAAGCCTCTCATGTTTTTCATAATAATGAGGGAAATGCAAGATGAGAAAGGTAATCTAAAAATAAAACCCAAAAATTTAGTTAAGGAAAGTATGTAGAGAAGAAAATGGACAGATACAGTTCCGGGAGTATAAAATAATAGTTACGTTTTATACAGACTTTACTATGGACCTTCAGGTATGATTATAAGTGGCTTTTATTTATGAAATCCTTTAGTTCTCCAAAAAGATCTATGATGTGAGACTTACTCTAATCCCCATTGCCAGATGAGGAAAGGCAAGACACGGGGAGGTTAAGTAATATTACCAAGGTTCCACAAGTACAAAACACAGGCCCTGGGATTTGCACCTTCACAGATTGACTGCAGACACGGCCAGCTTACCTACTCTACACTTAACTGGAGTTCTCTGAATTAGCCTTAAAACTTTTTCATTCTGCTTGTAGTTGGGCAGGAGATCCTGTGTTGGAAATTTGGACAAGGATAGAGTATGGAATCAATGAGCTGGAAATTGGCATCTCTGTTAAAAATAATGTGGTGTTCATGGGTACTTCTGGTCATTTCCTACAGGGTTAAACTTTTTTTTTTTTCCCCACAAAGATCATGGAGGTCATTCTAGTATGAGACATAATAAGATCAAGATAGCAAATAGGTCCAGGCCTACAATGTTTTGGATAAAATTTGCATTTACATTATTATTGTTATTATTATTTCTTAAAGCCAATTATAAATGGAAGTCTTATTCTGTAGTATTCAGTATCCAAGGGACAAAAAATATATATAGATTCCAGATTCAGCTTTTCCAAAAAATAGTTTTGTAAAACTGAGTGGATCTCTCCTCTCTCAATTAATTCGTCTCTAAATGAGCCAGCCTGGACTAGATTGGGAGGACATAGCAGGATTCTAGGAATACACAGCAACACTCCTGTAGGAGAGGTAACTATCCACTCTTCTATGAGTTATTGACAGGGACAGGTGATAGTGGAAGTATAAACTATTTTACCTTCATATTTTGAACAGATTTTGACTTCGTGTGGTAATATTTGGAGTCATTTTTAATGATAATATACATATTATATAGGATCCTTTATAGTTTCTGGCATTAGACTATTAGCACTCTACATAATGATTCTATAGACATCTTTTGTTTTCATTTTTGTCATTACTTACTAGATTTATTTTTTTCTTTTACCTTTCAGTTTACCTCTTAGGACAGAATCCTCAGCCTTAATTCTCCTAAACTTGATTGTTTGATTTCTCTTATTTCACTTCAGCACTGAGTACTGACCACTGTAACAAGTAGAAACAATATATCACTGATAACTGTGTGTTCAGTACATGTTGGGGTGATAAAATCTTTGTGAATGTTACTGTGTTGCATGGTTTGATTCTTAAAGGAGTCCTCTTAAATAAGAAATGACATCTTCGAATGTTGTTACACCCACATACACACACAAATATAAACAAACACAGAAATTAGGGGTATGTCTTACAAAGTCACAATCTGCTTTATCTGCTCGGCATTAACATTTACATCCCTTGTTTTCCCAATTTACTGAGAGATATTGCATGATTCACAGACATTGGAGAGATAAAAATGCCATCTGCTATTTAAATTTTGATATCCCTTTTCATGTGGTAAGGCATTGTATTTTTCAAAGCATTGACAGCTGCGTTTCTCTTTAACTATCTGTTTCTCTTTAAACTATACTATGTCTGCCTTCTACTATGGGCCATGGTCTTAACAGCTGTGTTCCCTTCACAGTCGAGGAAGCTGACTCAGAGTTAGAAACATTCCCTAGCTTGCTGGAAACAGGGCCAGAGTTACTTGGTTCGAATTCCAGTGTGCCACCTAGCTATTGTTGAATAGTTTCACATTTGGAGAAAGTAAGATTCGCAGTGTTACCCCACTTGCATTCTTAAATACCTCTGCTATGGAAGGCAGCTTGAGGACACAGCACCAACGAAAAATAAAACCAGTATCTGCAAACTTACAATTTAATATGAAATAGCTCTCACGATTTAATACAGATAAGAGCTCTTTTAGTGATTCAAATTATGGAAGAAAAAAGATAGACTAAGGTCAATGCTTTCAATGAGTCATCAGCAACTATAAGTTAACCACACTAATATAGTTTGGTTTTAAGTAAAGACTTTGCTGATTTTTTGACAGTATTCTCCCAAAACTTTGGATCTACTCACATCCAAGGAAATTTGAAAAACCGTAACAGAACTCTGAAAAGATAAAGTCAAACATTTTGAAACTCTGTTTTAGGGACAAAAATACATACTTTACTTGAATTGTTTCTTATAACTATAGCCCCATTTTAGAAAAGATGCTTAACATTCAGATAGTATAAAATACAGTTTAATTTATACCCTAAATGCTGAAAATATCATGAAGTTGTCAATTTATTAAATCCGTTAAAAGTGCCAATTTTCTTAGTCCTTTGTCATTTTATATCAATGTTCCATATAGGAAATTTCCCTCGATGATTTTGGATGTGTGCTACCTCCACTTAACACTAATATAACCATCTCAAAAGGTTTCTCAATTTCATATAAAAAAATGTTTTCAAGGGCATAACGCTGTAAGGATAGTAAGGATATTAGGCTTTGGAAAAGTCTAATTTTGTAAAGCTGAAAAAAAATGCAATCAACATAGAGCATTGGGTAAAATTATTAAAAACCACAAGTGTGAAGAATGTAGGGTATCCTAATTAACAAAGGACAGATGTTGATTTATATGAAAATAAGAATGCAAAATAAGAAACATCTAGCACAATTATACAGAGAACAGTTCAAAGAACCACAGGGAGAGAAAAATTAACCATTGGATTTCATTTGAGATTCTTGTATCTTGTAATATATTTAAATACCTTTAATTAATACTTGTGCCTGGTGGCAATTTCTATTTCATAGATACGCTTCCTTGACTATCCTCCAAATATCTTTCCATTTGGATTAAAGTTTTAATATAATTTTGGAGTTTAATTGTTAGGTAATTGTATTAACAATTGCTTATCCATTTTAATTGGAAAGAAAAAGGGAATAACCAAACCAGTAACTAAAGTTGTACCTTAAAATTTTTAAATCTCATAAAGAATGAATTCTAAATGCACTGAACAAAGTTATTAGGTCATATGTGTATGTGTGCTTATCAAAGCACACTGGACACCCACTATATAGTGAGCTCTAATCCAAATCCTGGAGAGAAAGAAATTCAGGAAGCACAGTATCTTATGATTATAGCACCATCAAACCTTGTTATCAAATCAGAGCACAGAGAATGGTCTCCTATAAATTCTATGATATTTATTAAATGATTGCTGAAGGAGATGATTCTTGAAAAATAAGAAGTTAGAAAAGAAGACAAATGGAGAAAGACATTGCTGGCAAAGAGAATATCATGTACAAATGTATGTGGTATGGTAGAGTTTTTTATGTGTTTAGTTGCAGTCATTAAGTTGGCATGCCTAGGGTGGGGGTGTGTGTGAG
Organism: Callorhinus ursinus; assembly: GCF_003265705.2. Lineage (NCBI taxonomy): Eukaryota > Metazoa > Chordata > Mammalia > Carnivora > Otariidae > Callorhinus > Callorhinus ursinus. The sequence continues at coordinate 9,924,441 of NW_027397099.1, forward strand.
AAGCTTAGTGTTGACAATTCATTTAGACTTACAAAATTAATGTGAAGACCTATACAAAGGATAAATTGAGAAAGACACTGCAAATACTTTCGAATATATTAAAAAAGAGATAAGGTGTCCCATAGGCATTTTATTCAGTAGAGTAATATGTTCATATTTGTAGTGGGTAGAATAGATCAAAGGGATAGAAAAGGGAACTATACATATTGGTTAGTAGGTGAATCAACAAGGATCCTTTTTCTATTGCAATTGCCAGAAAAATCCAATTTATACTAGATTAAAGAAAAAAGAGATTATTCATTAATAAAGCTAAAAAATCAAAGAGAAAGAGGATTCAGGAATTGAGCAATAATGTCAAGATTTAATTTCTCTCCCACTATGTTGGTTAAGATATCAGCTTTTATTGCATAACAGACTACCCCAAAATTTCAGTGGCTAAAAGAAGAAACTTTTACATAGCTCATGATTATGCAGGTCAGTAATTTGGTCTGGCTAGCTGGGGAGTTCTCATCTCAGCTGACCTTGCATTTTGGTCACAGTTCCATTGTGAATAATCTAGGTGGCTTTGCATCTTGAAGTTTGCTGCCTATCAGGTGAAGCTATAGGAATGACTGAGTCACATGTCCAGCATCCAGCAAGCTAACCCTGGGTTTTGATCCCATGAACCCTAGCAATGTTCCAAGAGCTTGAACAGATGACAAGGCATTTTCTATTTCTATATTCAATTGGTGAGAACAGAAGCATCCACCAGAATCTAATACCTGCAGTTAACATGTTTGTTCTAAGATTCTATGTTTTTATTTTGCTAATGTTAATCATATTTCTGTTGACCTATAATGTTCTCTTTGCTTTATATTCATAAATGATACTTCCTTGAGTTTTAATCAGTTAATAACAAATGGGAACACATTTGCAAGGAAAAGGCTCTAATGCTTCATAAAGAGTGCATGTTTCTTACCTGAAACTCAACACATGTTTTATATTTTCCTTTGTCTGGCCTTCTTGCAACCCATGATAACCACACATCTCAAATGGTCTCTGACTCTTAAATTCCATTTTGTTATTGTACCCAAACTCTACCGTGTTTGACTCTAGATCTTTGCTGATCCATACTGGGTTTGGTGGACATCTTACCCTCCCCATCACCTGAACTTGGTTCATAGATCTTTATTCTTTTCTTACTGATTATATTCAAAGGAATGGAAACTATATGTTTTTGCAGTATACCAAGTTTTTAGAATTTTTCATGTCTGCCATACCTGAGATGGACATAAAATCTAGACACCATGTCTTCATTCCTTAAATAAGACCAAATATCTAGTACTTACAACAGTGCATTCTGCATAGCAAATGTTCAATAATTGCCTGAAGAATTGGCTTTAACAAATTATAAGAACTATACATAATGACTCTACTCCATGAGATTAATAATAGTTCTCTACTGCCAAAGACAGCACACTTTGATCAGTCGTTAGCCATAAACATATATGCATGTAAAGAGAGAAGATGGTGCCAAAATCCACTCCATGATAAAGATGAACTCAGTAATTAATGTGCTATAACCTCAATATTTGTTCTCCATGAATTAAAATTTGGGGGAACTTTTTAAAGATAATATGTCTTAGCTCTATTATATGTAGTTCTATCTAATGTGATGAGTGTTTATGTTTTTATTTTGTTTATACTTCACTAGAATATTGTGTTTGGTATTGCCCAAATATTACTGAGCTTTCATATGCTATATTTGGATAGCTTTCTTTTGAAAATGGAACTCAATACATTTTTCTCTTCAGCTTTCTAATTAAAATTCTGTTTTTATATTGTATAGGCACATTCTTTTTTGAAATCTGTTCTTCATCAATGATCCATGAATCAAGGGCTATATTTTCTATGTTTTGTTCATTATTTATATGCAGAATGCACAGGCTAACTCACTCATCATGTATTCACTGATTTTTTATTAGGCATCAAGATCTATGTTGGGTAAGGGAAAGAGGGCCAAAAACAAGATAGTCATGATATCTTGGTTCTTGTACCTTGATAAGTAATATAACTACAGTGTTTCAGTTACTATCCAAATCAAGAATATGACAAGGCCTCTGTCTTTGAATGAGTGTAACATGGGAATGGACAATCACCATGCCATACACTATGAGCTTATAGAGCTATGTGCAAATATTTTCATATCACAGAAATAAATACTTTATAGGGCACCTGAGGAGGTCAAAGAGAAGAGTGACCAAATATATCTTGAAAATATACGCAGACTTTGTCAAATAAGACAAGCAGGTAATAGCACTACAGGACAGTAGTGCCCCTTTCTGTATGTGTCAAGGAGTGAAAGTAAATTTGAGGGTTTAATGGAATGAGATGTGATTTATTTATATTAGTCTGGCAGCAGCCCAATACTATAGGGCCCACAAAATAAGTAGTGTGACTTTACCCTAAAGTTAATATGGGACTTTTAAAGGAAACATTTCATTGAAGAAACTGAGTAGATATCTGGAAAGTATGCTCCCTTAATAAAGTACTGAAAAGCTAACTCCCTCTTCTCCTTTCACTTACCTTTTTAAATAGCACAAAATACATTCTACTCCAGGAGTTTCTAGCAAGTAGAACAAAAGCAGTAATAAAAGATTCCAAATATTTGGTGTAAAGATGTGTTGATTATAAATGGAGAAAACATAATAGGCAATAAGTACTGTGGTAACTATAAATCATTTCAGATATTGTGAAACCAAGACTTCATAGGAAGAAATCTCTGCAACAGACTAAGTTAAGATCAAGTTAGAAGAAGGTAGAATGGCAAGTTAAGGATTAGTGATGGGTAAAACTAGAAAAGATTGAAAAGAATCACTGTAGTTAGTAAATGATAAAATACATAATACTATGTGATATTGAATAAATGCTTCTTGGATCATTAGTCTATATATTTCCAGATTTCTCTACATATTGAAATCAATATTTTTACTGCTTTGGGGCATCAAGCTCAAATAAATGTTTCATTGCTGATGTCTGAATTTTAAATTTTGTAGACAGATTTGTCGACAGTGAATCAATTGTCTTGAAAGCAGACTGTGGATAAATAACAGAGTTTTTAATATTAAGAAATTTTCTCTTACTAATCAAGATAAAAGAGCCACACACTAGGGAAGAAGAAGATATAACAGATTTATAATCTAATGGCAGGCATAAAGTCCTCCTACTTCTGAAAGTTGTGAATAGAAGAGAAGGGAGGAGATGGAAGGATTTTTTTGCATCTACCATCCATCCCTGTGGTCAATTCTATGATTGGCAATTTGGCTGTGCATAGGTGGACAGTTTTTTCTGCTGGTTTTAGCTGGATTGACTCATGCATTTGTCTTCAGCCAGTGGTCAAAAGTCTCATTCATATATCTGACAGTTGGCTGGCAAGGGACTGACTATTGGCCAGGGCACAGGGGGACTGTGTCATATGTCTCACATCTTATAGCAAACTAGCCTGAATTCATGTACATAGTGGTGGATGAAGTTTCTATGAGGATAAAGAGTAGAAATTCCAAGATCTCAAGAGACCATCTTTTTGTCTTTCTATTGGCCAAAGCAAGTAGAAAGGCTAGGCCGGATTCAAGTTTAAGGAAAACAGACTCCACCTCTTAATGGAAAAATCTAAGTGTTATGCTTGTATTTTTTATTGCCTTTTGATATTTCCTTTTAAAAGGGAATTCTGGTTGAGTCGTCAAGAGCTCGGTAGAAAACAGTCAGCACAGAGGCTCCTCCCTGTTCTCAATGTCAATAAAAACATCAAACCTAGTCTAATCCATGAGTAGATTAACACACAAATACTGCACCAAAGCCAAGCAGAAGGGAAGATGTGCTTATATATAAAGTAAATAGTATCTACTTCCCTATACATATGTCCAAACTTAAAAATAAAAAAGAAGAGGAGGAGGTGGAGAAGGAGAAGGAAGGGGAAGATGATTGTAGGCATATAAAAATATGAAAAATTGAACAAAGCACACCTCTAACTAGCATCATATTAAGTGATGAAAACTAGATGCTTTTCTTCTAAGTTTGGTAACAAGGCAATGACATTTTCTCACTTCTCCTACTCAGCACCACACTGGAAATCCTAGCAGTGCAGTAAGGCAAGAAAAAGGAAAAACACATACAGATTAGAAAAGAAGAATACATACTGTCTCTATCTGCAGATATCATGTTGAACTATGGAAAATCTACCTTACTAAATCTACATAAAATGCTTCTAGAGCTGAAAAAATTTTGACCAGGTTTGGGGTGGCACCCAGAATATAAGCAGATTGTGAAAAATGTATCTAATTATATTACACATAGATGTCATATTTAAAGCAATGAAGAATACTTAAAAAAAAAAAAGCATCTGTTTGAAGGCACCTAGCTGGCTCAGTCAGTAAACCACAAGATTCTTGATCTTAGGGTCATGAGTTCAAGCCCCACTTTGGGCATGGAGCCTACTTAAAAATAAATAAATAAATAAATTATATATATATATATATATATATATATTATAGTGTCACTATTGAGTGCTAGATTCCTCACTGTCAAAGAAGGACATTATAAATAAGGAAAATGTGAGAATGAATTCTGTGCTTATAAATTAGAGTTATATATATCAGTATGAAATTATATTTATTTAATAGATAAATAAGAAAACAAAAATCAATATATGTGTTTATAGATACATGTTTATGTATGTATTTTTCCCAACTCCATTCTCTTGGTGGGCCTAGAATCAGTGACAACCCAGAAACAATGAGCACATCTTGTATCTAGATCATGACTTCTAAACACCCTTTTCTAATAAAAGAAACAAAGACCCCTTTTTAAAAATGTTGATTTTAGACTTGGGGCAAGGGAAATATAAACTAAGCATATGCCTTCATATTCTTTTATTGCCATTAAATACAATAAGGACAGAGGAGCCAACCTGAAAGAGTTCCTAATAAGCACAGCTGGAGAAAAAAGTGAGCAATAACATAAATAGTGATGGTATTAGATGATAAAGAAATAATAAATAATTACCTATGATATATCAATAGTGATGTAAATAAATAATTTATTAAATGATTCAGTAAATAAATAAATGGGATAAGATGGAATAAGAAGTAAAATAAATTGTAAGACAGAATTATCTGCAATTTTAAGTATGTCTACACTTTCCCTATCATCTAGTACTAGAAAAAAGACTGGGGATGTAGAACAAGATGAGAGTGATTATCTGTTTTTTACCACATTTTAATTGTGATGTGTAAAATTTCACTATATAATCTTGGAGTAACTGGAGCTCTAAATTGGCACAGGAAGATGGTTGTAGCTCTAACACAAAGGATATTCCAAAGATATTTGACACTAAGTTTGCCTTTGGAAGAGCACACCTTTCCTCCCTCCCTCCCTCTCCCACCCTTCCTTCCTTCCTTCCTTCCTTCTCTTTTCTGTGGGTTTAAGTAGAAACGATTTTACTGACAGCTCTTAAACTCAGCAAGATAATGGAGCCTTTGATATTTCTTAGGAAATCTACTAGTTCATAAGATCACGTAGAGGATATTTTGAGTGAAAAAAAATATTTATCATTTTGTGTGTTCTCTGGGATTTGAGTAAATTCTGGAAAGTAAGAAAATGGCTAAAAATCAGTCACTGTGTGGTTTTTATTTCCCCAAATGTTCCATCTGGCCATATACTCAAGTTGATTTGAAATGTGCCACATGATTTGTGTCACTATGGTGCCTGAAATTCCATGAAGAGTACTGAAATTTTATATTGTATTTGATTTGTTTGAAAATCTGTATGGCTGCCTTTGAGAATACAGCATTTGGTGGTGTTGAAAAACATTATGTAAAAAAAATATAGTTTTTAAGTTACTATTTTATAGTATTCTTTTCTACTGACACACATAAAATGCATTATGTTACATGATGCCCACCTGATTTAATAATTAGACTAGCATAAAATAATTGGTTTTAAATCATCTGTATAACATAATAAAAACAAAACATAATGCAGTTATGGTGATGCAACTGGTACCAAAGAGTTCATTGGAAATGACACAAAAGATTTCGTATTAGAGTGGGATTTCTTTAAAAAAAATACGTCTACTTAATTTAAAAAAAATTTTTTTAAAGCATGATAATATCATTGCCTCTGATTTAATCAAACGATCATATAGGAAAAAATCTGTTTCTAATGTTATTATGTCTGTTTCCTATTTGGTGTAAAGTCATTAGAGTGCTGAATACCTCAGGCAACCTATAGAAAGTGGTATCTATGATAGATACGGTGTATTCTTGGAAGTCATTCATCCATGCAAAATAGCAGGTGATAGAAAAACTCAGAATTTAGATAAAAGGGCAACCTATCTTCTCATGATGAACTTGATCTAAACCAGAAGTCAGGATATATGCCAGGCTTGACATTTGAAAGGTTGGTGATTTGTTTGGTTTTCTTTCTACAGATGTTTATCATCCTAACCAAAGAAATATCCTCAAGCTTAGTTGAGGATATATTTTGGCTTAGCCCAAAGAACCTTAGTAAGGTCAGAAAACATAAATCTAATCTTATGCAATGTACCTGCTATAGACTGAATGTTTGTGATCCCTTAAAATTTACTATGTTGTAACTTAATCCCCAATGAGATGATATTTGGAGCTGGTGACTTTGGGAAGTGATTAGGTCATGAGGGTGGAGTTCTCATGCATGGAATTCGTGTCCTTATAAAAGAGATCTCAGAGAACTCCCTCATGCCTTCCACTATGGAGAGGACACAGTTAGAAACAGCCCTGTATGAACCAGTAAGTGGCACTCTCCCGACACCGAATCTTTCTGCATTTTGATCTTGGGCTCTGCAGACTCTAGAACTGAGGGAATAAATTTCTGTTGTTTAAGCCACACAATCTATGATATTCTGTTATGGCAGCAACCTAGTTGGACAAAGACAGTAGCTATTTGGATTTGAAGACCACTTAAGTCCTCTGAGCTTCTAATTCCTCATCTATAAAATGGAGAAGGGAAACAATAATGTCACAATTTATTAAAATAATAATAAGAGAAAATATACGATGAGAAAGCACTTAATAAAGAACAAAATATCATCAGAAAGGGATGCTATCTTAGTCTAAACTAACACTTAAAAAAGGATATAAATCTAACGTGATGATGAATATTGTAAATTTCCAACAGAGAATAACAAGGGTAAACAATTACTCATAACTGAAAAGCTAAATTAATTCTAAAAATCTTTAGTTATTTATCTGTTTTCACCTTTTTATTTAACATTTATTCAGCCAAACTATTCACTAGGTATTGTGATAATCTCTAAGTATTTAAGCATAAATACAATAATCTTCTGTCTTCAAAAACAGCAGTTTAATAGGTTGAGAATTTTAACCAGTTTTTTTCTATCTGTAACTGATTGTTTTGAATTCAAATATGCAAAATAATACTTTTAATTTTCTCATGGTCTCTCCACACTGAAAATTCATAGATATTTAAAGAATTTTTAATTTATAAAATATGCATTTCCTATGTGAAAATTTTTCAAAAATCATAATTATATCCAATTTAGACTTCCTTACATATAATTACTTAAAAGTAATAATAGCAGCAGTACTATTACTAGTAACAGATGTAGGAATAATAGTAGGAATAATTAAATAATACTTTTATATAGAATGAAAATTTAGAAGAGACAGAAAAAGAAAAGGAAGGAAATGAGGGAAGGATAGAACATGCTTTTCTCAAAAATTAGTTGATGAAAAAAAATCAGTTGATTATATTTGTGTTGGTGTATTTGTAGGTTTCTTACTTTGTTCTGTTAATATGTTTTTTCCTTTCACCAATACCATACTGCCTTGATTACTGTATATTTATTTTTTTTTTAATTTTATTTATTTATTTGACAGAGAGACACAGCGAGAGCAGGAACACAAGCAGGGGGAGTGGGAGAGGGAGAAGCAGGCTTCCTGCTGAGCAGGGAGCCCGATGTAGGACTCGATCCCAGGACCCTGGGATCATGACCTGAGCCGAAGGCAGACACTTAACGACTGAGCCACCCAGGCGCCCGATTACTGTATATTTATAACAAGTCCTGCATTGTATAATATGAGTCCTCCAACTTATGTTTTCTTTTTCAGTATTATTTGTCTGTTGTAGGATTTTGACTTTTCATATAAATTTTAGAATCACTTTGTTAATGTCTATAAAATCTCTTGCTGCTATTTTAATTGAGAATTTATTGAATCTATACATGAACTGCGGAAGAACTGACGTCTTAACAGTACTGAGTTTCCCAATGCATGAACATGAAATATCTCTCCATTATTTATGTATATCTCCATCATGTGAGTTTTAGTAGATTGGGTCAAGGAATGGGTCCATTTAAACTGAATTATAAAATTTGTGAACATAGAGTTGCTCATAGTATTCTTTTTTTAATTGTTTTCATATCTAAGGTATGGGTAGTTATGACCCATTTTTCATTTTAACATGAGTAATTTGTGTCTTCTGCCTTTTTTTTATTGATATCTTGGATAAAGATTTATCAGTTTTAGAGAACTTTCAAAAAATCGATCAGCTCTTGGTTTCACTGATTTTTCTCTACAGTTTTCTTAATTTCAATTTCATAGATTTCTGCTCTCATTTGGATTTCTTGTATTCTACTCACTTTAGGGCTTATTAGCTCTTCTTTCTCTAGATTCATAAGATTACAGCTTAGATTATTTATTTGAGATCTTTATTCTTATAAAGTAGTCTAAAGCTCTAAATTTCCCTCTGAACATCACTTTTATTGCATCTTACAGATTTTGAAAAGCTGAAGCTGTATTTTCATTTTTATTTAATTCAAAATAGTTTTCAGTTTCTCTTGGGGCTTTTTTTGACTCACAGGTTATTTAGAAGTGTGTTAAATTTCCAAATATTTGAGGGATTTTTCATCTATCTTTCTTTTGTGGATTTCTTGTTTAATTCCATTGTGGTCTGAGAACATACTTTGTATGACTTCTGTTATTTTGAATTTGTTCAGATGTGTTTTGTGGCATAGAGTGTGCTTTATCTTGGTGAGTATTCCATGTAAGATTGAGAAAAATATGTATCCTGCTGTTATGCATACACACCTAGACTCATTATGTCCTCTTAGAGATTTGACCCCTTTATTATCATGCAAAGCCCCTTTTTATTTTTAATGATCGTCTTTGTTCTGAAGTCTGCTTATTTTCTGAAATTAGGGTAGCTACACCAGCTACTGTTTAATTAAGGTACACAAGATATATCTTTCTCCATACTTTTATTTTTACCTTATCTGAGTCTTTACATTCAAAATGGGTTTTTACTTGAATCTTGTTTTGTTTTTCTAATCTAGCCTTACATGCTCTTTTAATTTTTGTTTTAAAACTATTTGTATTTAAAGTTATTTTTGATATAGTTAGATTAATATCTACAATGTTTCTAATTGTTTTCTAATTGTATGCATTAGTTTATTCTCCCTTCTTTTCCTGTCTTCTTTCATTGAAATTGCATTTTAGGGCGCCTGGGTGGCTCAAATGGTTAAGCGTCTGCCTTCGGCTCAGGTCATGATCCCAGGGTCCTGGGATCGAGTCCCGCATTGGGCTCCCTGCTCAGCGGGAAGCCTGCTTCTCCCTCTGCCTCTCTCTCTCTGTCTCTCTGTCTCTCATGAATAAATAAATTTAAAAAATCTTTAAAAAAAAGAAAAGAAATTGCATTTTATATGATTTCATTTTAGCTTCTCTCTTAGTCTATTAACGATACTTCTTTTTTTTATTTTTTTGGTGATTGCTATATGATGGACAATATATAAGGTTTTCTTAAGTTCTTATTTTAATTCCAGTTAGTTAACATACAGTGTTACATTAATTTCAGGTGTACATATAGTGACTCAACACTTCCGTATATCACCCAGTGCTCATCACAAGTGCACTCCTTAATCCTCATCACCTATTTAATCCATCCCACTACCCATCTCCCCTCTGGTAACCATCAGTATATTCTCTATAATAAAGAGTCTGTTTCTTAGGAAGAGTTAAGATGTGGGACCCTAAGCTTGTTTCATCCGTCCAACACCAGCTAGATAGTTAGCAAATTATTCTGAACACCCAAGAAATCAATCTTTTTTGTTGTTGTTCTGAGAGAGCAAATACTACAAGTCTACAAGTAGGAAAGTGACCACCTTTTGGATGGTAGGAGGTGCAGAGAGTTGACTTGAGGGAGATATAGTCATGGGTATGGTGGCAGGGAGGGAGCTCTGCTTATGGAGGCTATTGTGAAGTATTTTAAGCAATGGAGGATAAAATGTAAACTTTTGGAATTCTGCTACCATGGGGCCATTCCTGGCTTAAAGGTGCTCAGGTGGTGAGACGGGTCAGGGTGCCAGGAGTGACAGCAAGGTCTGAAAATCCTCTGGGTTGCAAGAAGAATGGGAGACACCAGTGCACAACACTGTTCTTAGGCATAGGAACAGTGAAACCATCTGAGAGCGTGATTTCTGCTCTCTTTTGCCATAAACTGCAAACTGCTTCATGGTCCTGCAACCACTTTCCTGGGACGGGCTGGCAAATGGCAAAAACGCAGTGAGACTCTCCCCTGAAGGAACAGCGTGGGTTTGTGCCACAGGAGTCCCTAAAATTTCGAGTTTTGAAATTCACTTGTGCACCTGAGATAAAAAAGCTGGGACAAAGGCAGGGTGAACACAGGGTTCTGACAGAAACAGGGGACACAAAAGGAGCGATTGATTCTTCTTCTGTGAGGGCTCACTGAAGAGTTGGGGTCAGGAACGTTCAGCTGGGGGCTATACTTATCCCACCCAGGAGCACTGACAGACTTCAGGGAGCCTAACAGCGCCACCTAGTGCAGGCCACAGCTGCTTACACCAAGCCCTGCCCCCTGCAAGCTATAAACGCATTTCCACTAGGGAAAGTCCCCCTGAGAACCAGCGCAACAAGCCCCTCCCCCAGAAGACCAGCACAAACAACTCACTGGCACCAAGTCTACTGATTGTACGGTGCTTCAAAGCTTCAGCTGTAGAGGCATTAGGATCTAGCTTCCTTTTTAATTTTATTCTTTATTTTCTATATTTTTTCCATTTCTTTTCTTAGTTTTAATTCCTTTTTTCTTATTTTTAAAAAATTATATATTTTTAAATTTACAATTTAAATTTATAATTTATAAATGTGTTTATTTTCATTTAATTAATTAATTAATTTTATTTTAATTTTGGATCTAGATTCTTTTAACAAGCAGACCCAAACACACCAAGGGTCTATTTTTTTTTTTTCTTTCCTTTTTCCTTTCTTCTTTTCTTTTCTGGACGAGTTGGAGAAATTCATTCCAAAAGAAAGAAAAAAAAAGTAGGACTCATCGCCAGGGATTTAATCAACACAGACATAAATAAGATGTGTGAACTAGAATTTAAAACAATTATAGGGATGCTAGCTGGGCTTGAAAAAAGCATAAAACATACTAGAGAATACCTTAATGCAGAGATAAAAGAGCTAAAACACAGGCTGAAATAAAAAAAAATGCTATAACCAAGATGCAAAGCCAAATGGATGCAATAAAAATGAGGATGGATGAAACAGGGGAGTAAATCTGTGATATAGGAGGTAAAATTATGGAAAATAATGAAGCTAAAAAGAAGGAAAGATAGGTAATGACTTATGAACGTAGACTTGTAGAACTCAGCAACTTATTAAAATGTAATAACAGCCATATCAATAGAGTCTGAAAAGGTGAAGATAAAGGGGGAAAAAGGGGGCAGAAATTTTATTCAAATAAATTATAGCTGAAAACTTCCCTAATCTGGGGATTGACACAGACATCAAAATCCAAGAAGCACAGAAAACTCCTATTAAATTAAAAAAAGCCAGCCATTGCCAAGGCATTTCATAGTCAAATTCACGAAATACACAGACAAGGAAAGAATCCTGAAAACAGCAAGAAAAAAGGAAGTCCTTAATTTATGAGGGAAGACAGATTAGGTTTGCAGTAGATCTGTCCACAGAAATTTGGCAGGCCAGAAGAGAGTGGCGGGATATATTGATTGTGCTGGATGGGAAAAACATGCAGTCAAGAATTCTTTATCCAGCAGGGCTGTCATTCAGGATAGAAAGAGAGATAAAGTGATTCCCAGACAAACAAAAGCTAAAGGAGTTCATGCCCATTAATACACACACACACACACACACACACACACACACACACACACACACTGGACTATTGCTCAGCCATAAAAAAAAAAAAAAAGAAATTCTGCCATTTGCCACAATGTGGATGGAGCTAGAGAGTGTTATGCTAAATGAAATAAGTCTGTCAGAGAAAGACAAATGTCACGTGATTTCACACATAATGGAATTTAAGAAACAAAACAAATGAGCATAAGGAATAAAGAGAAAGAGGCAAACCCAGAAACAGATTCTTACTTCCCTTCTTCTGCTGGCTTTAGGCTTTATTTGCTGTTCCTTTTCTAACTCCTTTAGGTGTAAGGTTAGGTTGTGTATTTAAGACTTTTCTTGCTTCTTGAGGAAGGTTTGTATTGCAGTATACTTCCCTCTTAGGACTGCCTTTGCTGCATTCCAAAGCTGTTGTGTTTTCATTTTCATTTGCTTCTGTATATTTTTACCCATTCATTCTTTTGTAGGATGTTCTTTAACCTCCACATATTTGAGGTCTTTCCAAATTTCTTTTTGTAGTTGACTTCAAGTTTCATAATGTTGTGGTCTGAAAATACACATGATCTTGAAATTTTTGTACTTGTTGAGGGCTGATTTGTGATCCAGTATGTAATCTATTCTAGAAAACTTCCATTTTCACCTGAAAGAATGTGTACTCTGCTGTTTTAGGATGAAATGTTCTGAATATGTCTGTTAAGTATGTCCAGTCCAGTGTGTCATTCAAAGCCATTGTTTCCTTGTTAATTTTCTGCTTAGATGATCTGTCCATTGCTGTAAGTGGGGTGTTAAAGTCCCCTCCTATTATTGTATTATTATCAGTGAGTTTCTTTACGCTTATCATTAATTGCTTTATATATTTGGGCACTCCCAAGTTGGGGGCATAAATATTTATATTAGATCTTGATGGATAGATCCCTTGATTATGATAGAATGCCCTTCTTCCTCTCTTCTTATAGTCTTCATTTTAAAACTTAGTTTGTTTGTTATAAGTATGGCTACTCCAGCTTTCTGTTAATGTCTAGTAGCATGGTAGATGGCTCTCTACCCCCTCACTTTCAATCTGCAGGTGTATTTAGGTCTAAAACAAGTATTTAGGGAGATTTAGACAGACCTTGTTTTTTATCTTGTTTTTTACCCTGTCTCTTGATTGGAGCGTTTAGTCCTTTACATTCAGAGTGATTACTGAAAGATATGTATTTAGTGCCATTGTGTTCCCTGTAGAGTTGATATTTCTGGTGATGTTCTCTGGTCTTTTCTAGTCTTTGTTGCTTTTGTTCTATTTTTCTCCACTTAAAGAGTCCCTCTTAAAATTTCTTGCAAAGCTGGTTTAGTGGGCACAAACTCCTTTAGTTTTTGTTTGTCTGGGTATCACTTTCTCTCTCCTGCTCTAATAAATGGAAGACCTGTTGACCCCCCCCCCACACTGCAGCAGCTCTGGCTGAATGCTGAGGGGAAAATGCTTGGTCCTTTTTGCTCAACATTTTGATTAACAACTTCGATAAAGACACAGATGGCATGCTCATCAAATTTGGGGATGATATAAAGCTGAGAGTTATAGCTAATATGTAGGATGTTAGAATCAAGATTCAGAGTGCTTAACAAGCTGGAATAATGAGCTACAACTAAGAAGAGGAGAAAGAAGATAGGAGAAAGCACAGTTCTGCATTATGGTATCCAAAAGGCAACTGAACGTACATACTCAGAATGGGGGAATACAAAACTTTACAGTGGTTCCTAAAAAACAAGACTTTCTGATTTGGCCACAAACTGAAAATTCATCAGTAGTCACTACACAAATTATGCATTTCATTTATTTTAATATAAACTACATCTACTGGGAAGTATTTAAGATGATTAACAAAACATGTACAAAAATACTATTTAAATGGCCCAGAGAAAATGGGTAAATACAATATAATATTGAGGATATTGTACTCCTATTTATTCAAGAAACATTGAGCATCTCTTTTGGCTGAAAGACTGTTCTTTGCCTATTAAACATCTACTCATCCTTCAAAAAAAGAAATATATCTTTTTTATCCATTCATCAGTTGAATTCCAGACTTCAAGTTATATTACAAAGCTGTGGTGATCAAAACAGTATGGTACTGGCACAAAAATAAACAGATAGATCAACAGAACAGAAGAGAAAATCCAGAAGTGAACCCAGAACTATATGGTCAATTTACCTTTGACAAAGCAGGAAATAATATCCAATGGGAAAGTCTCTTCAACAAATGGCATAAAATTTACAATATATAGTTTTAACTAATCTAAGCCTACCTTTAAATATGACTACTGTTTCACATTTAGTGTAGCAGCCATATAACAGAATCCTCTGTTCTTCCCCTTTGCTGCTTATAACATGGGTCCTATCCGGATCTGGTTATGATGATAGCTTTATTTTTTCACACATTGTTTTTCTTTGTTCGTTTGCTTTTGTTTTTGCAAGGTTTGCACTGTATTTAATGTTTGATGTTGCTATAGGTGCTGGACGTTTCAGATTCCTGTAGTGTTGGGGTTTTTTTGTTTGGACCTCCTCTCTTGCCTTTGAAATTCTTTAAGTACTCCTTTTTAGTGATGATTCCTGTCTTGTAGCTCTTTCATCTGTAAACCACTGTTAGCATAGTGAAGTCTCATTGTGGATAAATAATCAATTCATATAACAGAGTTAAACAACAAACAAACAAAAACAAGAAAACAAATATCTAAATCCTTTGACTAAAAATATTTATACACTTATTCAAAGTAGACACGTTGAAAAAGTTAAATTCCTAAATTTCAATATTTTTCTATACTCATTCTTAAAATGTTGACATTAGACTAAATTGTCTCTATAGGTTGTTGCAAAGATAATATTCTATGTAGCTCTTCTGTTTCCCTTCATACTCAGAATGGGAATTATATCTTACTTTCAGGGATATATAGATCTGCTTTATTTCACGACGTTGCTGGACAATGGGAAGAATTACTCACCAGTCTTTTCCCCAGGCTCATAGGAAGATTATGTATCCCATTCTTCACTGAAATTAGGTTGGGGTCATATGACTGGGTTCTGACCAAAGATGGAATGATAGTGGAAATGTGCATCACTGTCAGGCATGGTGCCCTGGACTCTTTATAAATGTTGACAATTACATTACCACAACAGAAGGAAAGTTATGGTCTGTGTGTGTGTGTGATATATTGACATATACCAGGATATATATGTATGCATTGAGTGAACACAACAAATGGTATTTAGAATTGGTCATACTAAAATTAAAATTAAACGATCAATATTAACATTTCCTTTCAATTTAATAGTACTTTAAACGAGTTTATTGTTGTTGCTGTTTTCCCTAAAAGTGTAGCTTTGACATCATCTTTATGGAATTCACCTCAAGAGATGTCTTTATAAAAGAAAGATTACCATTTGTTAACTTGTTAAGTCAAAACCTATGCAAGTGGAATTCTGCATTTAAACAAATAATCTGTCTACTAGATAAATTTAGAGAAGTAATACTTAAGTTTTATAGGCTTTTTCATATGAACAATTTCATTTAATCTACATATAAACCTATTTGATTTATCAGTTTTCAAAATGTTTTATTTATTTGCATTTATGTAATTAAGTCCTTCCTTATTCTAATACAAATAAAGAGGGGTTTCAAAATTTACTTAACAAAATGAGATTTTTTTAAAGATATAATTAGCTAAATAGGAAAAAAATATGATGAAACCAATTAAAAAATTTATACTCAAAAAGTGTGACAGATGGCAGACCCTTTCTAGGCTCTAGAGTTCCAGTAAGACCAACTGGGAGCTGTGGCTCAGACTGTGAGCCTCAGCTCTGACCAGCTTACAAAATTTCAGATGCCATGTCCATGACATGTCAGGGCCCTTGACTTCACATCAGGGATATATTCCCTTGTAAATCCATCCAATTTCAAAAATTGAGACTTCTATATGAGTTTCAAGAAACTCAGCCCTTGCCTCAGGGGCCCTACCACTTTATAAAGAACAGACCTTGAATTCTTTCAAACCAGGAATCAGTTTCTGCAACAGTCCCTGGAGGAGTGTGGTTTCCAAAAATAAATAAATAAATAAGTAAGTAAAATAAAGCTTGTGCTTCTGTTGCTTGCTTTGTTAATAAATAGCAGATTACATTCTCTGGGGCCATGCTAAATTTATAAAGAACACGTTATGCCAGACTAACTTGATTGCTTTTTTTGATAAACTCAGTAAATTAGTGGATAAAGGAATGGAGTGGATGGAAAATATCTTGATTATAATAAAACAAGTTGATGGCAATTCACAAACGCACATACAAAAGATCTTGCTTGAAAATTTAATTCAAATTACCTTAGCTGCAAGTACTGTCACACAGATTGAAAATTGAATGAAGAATGACCATAAAGAAAGGGTAATAAAAATGCTAACAAAGAAATCTATCATGGGCACTTACAATCTTAATGAATATTATATAAAGGAGGCTAACTAGCCCAGGCTTTAATTTCTCGTGTTGCCTATTCAACTGAAGTTTTGTGGATAACCAAAGGGATTGTTTTACTTTACTACTTGAAATCATGTCCAATTTAGAAAACCAGTAATTGCTTTACCCAGGTTTACTAGACTGTAGATATTATTCTCTACTCCACAATTTCAGCCATATTTATATTCTAAGAAAATCCTGACAAGTACAGAGATAGTTTATATTGTTTTTTTCTCTATTTTGCATGGTGAGTACAGGTGAAAGTGGGTAAGTGAGTCTGGAATTGAAATCAGTGTCTTGGGTGCGGTATCTGATATTCCCTTGTAAGATAGGGAACTACACCAAATTAGTGACATAACTCACTGTTTACCCATGTTGTATAGCCCTACTTTGCAAGCTTAGGTGTGTTTACAGCTGTGTTCTTTAGTTCTCTGGATGAAAAGGTAGTGTGGTACATTAGTTCAGAAGACAGCTTTTAGACCTGGTTTGTCTCTTAGGAACTGAATAAACTCAAAAATGTTCCATAATCATTATTAACTTGTTACCTTAAATGTTACATGATGATGTAACACATAGTTATTATGGACCTCATTGAGTCTATGTTATGTAAAATGTTGAGAGATGTTAAAAGCTAATGTGTAGGTGGCCGTACGCATTTAAAGGTTCTGATGTACATGATATTTCTACATATTTACCTAGTTCCAAATAAGTATTCAATTATTGATGATGGTCATGGTCATGGTTAGGATGTTATTGGAATTGAAATCAGTCTACCTGGCTAGGATCCTGATAATTGGCTTTCCTTTCTTTTCTTTCCTTCCTTCCTTCCTTTCTTTTTTTTGTTCCAAGTATAATTAAAATACAGTGTTATATTAGTTTCAGGTATGCAAATAGTGGTTCAGCAATTCTATATATTTCTCAGTGCTCAACATGAGAAATATACTCAGACCCCTCACCAATTTCACCCACCCAACCACCCAGTTTGGTGGCTGCCAAGTTTGTTCTCTATAGGAGTCTGTTTCCTTTGTCTCATTTTTTCTTTGTGCATTTGCTTTACTTCTTAAATTCCAAATCTGAGTGAGATCACATGGGATTTTTCTTTGTTACTGACCTATTTCACTTAGCATTATACTCTCTAGATCCATTCATGTCATTGCAAATAGAAAGATTTCATTATTTTTTATGGCCAAGTGATATTTCATTGTATATATACACCACATCTTCTCTATCCATTCACCTATGGATGGACACTTGGGTTGCACATCTTGATTATTATAAATATGCTACAGTAAACATAGGGGCACATATCTCTTTTTTTTTCTTTTAACAGGAAGTTGGAATCTGCCCCATTTTCTTCAATATTAGAATTTATCTTCATAAAGCCAATGGTACTCTTGCCTTTCTGATTTTGAGTGTCATAGATTCTGTGTTCAACCTATTTCATTAGACATTTTTGAATTCCACACTTTGGCCATTTCCTTTAGGATCCCATGCATCTGCATTTTTTAATTCCCACAATCATCCACAATTCTGACATCTTTCTCTTAGCAATTGAACTGTACTGCGAAGTATTCATCAATGTTTCCCAGTGAAACTGCCTTTCAGATGAGACAATAGTCATAGACACTAAAAGCCAGCCACAGCTATGCCAATAACTAGTATTATCCTAAGTGACCAACTCCCTCATTGTCAATATATGGAGGCAATTTATGCCACTGCAATTTAGAATAAACTGAATAAAATGGCAAAGTCTGAATGCATTTATATTGTTTGATAAATCCCCTAGCTTATATGAGTATCTATTTCTTCATCTGTAAAATGGGAATGATATTTCTTGCATTGCCTACAACATAGCATAGTTATGAAACTCAAATTATTATAGGAAAGTTCTTGGAAATCCCTAAAATACTGTAGAAGATTGAAGAGATTGTTAAGTGACCCAGTTATTGAGGAAGAAAAGAGAAATCCCAGCTCGCATTATTCTGTTTATGGGACTTAAGAAGGGATGTTTTTGGCTATGGTGAGATTTTTATTTGCAGCACAATTAGTTTTATTTTGGAATGTTAATGAGAAAACAAGAAATAGGATAATTCTGAAATAAATATAGTGAGCTAAATTTATTTTAGATACCAACAATTGGGAATATTAACTTGTTACTCTAAGTCCCTACCTTTTGTAATATTACAGACTTTTCCTCTTCTAGCCATGATAAAATTAGCACTGGGGGTAGTTTCTCAATATTGGCTTCAAATATTGTCATGGTTGGTTCAACTTAGGTAAATTTTCAAAGCTTGGAAATAGCGCAGGATTTGGGCCAGTTGGATTTGGCACTGCTTTCTCACGTTCAACTTATTAAATCATTTAACCTCTCTCAGGCTTTGAGTACCTTATGTATTAATTGGGATTTTTAATATTTTTAATATATGACAGACTGTATGCTAATATATATTAATAATCTTTCTCAGTGCTAAGTCTAAAGTAGGAATCTAACAAAGGATACCCTACTATGTATTAAGACAGGTTGTCTTCAGGAGCTGTTGGGAGCAAAAGCATATGAACTACTCCCACCAATATGAGAAATCAGGGAAAAATTGTGCATGCTTGCATTTTATGGGGGAGTGGGCTTATGAGACAATTTAATCTACTCTGAAATTGATGCCTACTATAAATACATTTTTTTAAGAAAAAGATATAATTGGCTAGATTAAAAGTAATCTACTGGATAAGAAGATCTACTTTTATCCAAAGCAATTTGGTTTTGCAGGAAAATACTGAGTTTAAAGTCAGAAGGATCAATCACTTAATAATCATGGTCTTTGAGAATTATTACCGTCCTTAATTTTCAACTGCTAAGATAAGTAGGAATAATAATCTTAGCTCATAATAATGTAGGAATTGATTAAATAATGTATATAAATTTCAAAAAGAATATGAGGACATAATTAGTTCTCACTGCATGTTAATATTACTTCCTCTCTGCCACAGACTGGGCTACCACTTAGAAAGAGCCTGAGTCAAGGCTTGCATGATGGCAGTTGATTTGGGAAAACTGTATGAAAGAAGGAGTGGGAGACTAGAAAGTGTGAGGCAGAGGGGGAGAAAAGAGCCAATATGAAATGTCATGATGGAGGTGGATAGCACTGTTGGCAGTTGGGGACCACTTTCCTTTGGAACTCTTGGTGAAACAATGAAAAGGAGCAGTGTAAGCTTCAAAATTGTCCTCCTGATAATAGAATTTATACATGTTTATTCAAAAACTGTTATTAGAGCACCTGGCTGGCTCAGTTGGTAGAGCACGGGACTCTTGACCTCAAGGTTCTGAGTTCCAGCCCCACGTTGGGTGAAGAGGTTACTTAAAAAAAAAAAAAAAAAATCTCAAAAAAAAAAAAAAAACTGTTACCTGTTTTTAGTCCAGGGCTGTCGCATGTTGTTAAATGTCCTGTCTTTTCAAGTTAGTGAGAACTCCTAGGTGCTGACTGAAAACCTGCATGTGTTCAAAACTTCAGTACCAAAGCAGCTTTGGAGAAGAATGCCCTGGTTGTAGCTACAGTAGTCAGGTTACATGTGAGCAAAGCTTTTTGCCTTACCAATTCCAAAAGTAATCTGTGGTCTAAGAGGGTGTCAAGCAGGAACATAATTGGGCACCAATTCAAACAAACTATGTTAAATAGACCGTGTTCTCACATAATAGACACATGATGCCCCTCACCCTCTGGCTCTTCTCTTTCCTTTTAAATATTTTATTTAATAATTGATTAGTGAGGTATAATTTACATATAGTAAAATTCACTCTTTTGAGTGTTTTGACAAACACATAAAGTGTGTTTGTCATTCATTGCAATTCAGTGAAGTGCTTTATTATTAGATAAGCCTGAGGACATCAAGGATAAATTCCCTGCCATTTTATGTCTTTTCTTTGATTATAACATAACAGCCTCAAAGGGTCATGGAATAGAGAAGCATATTCCTTCTGGAAATAAGAAGCAAAATATATGTTGGATTGGCAAAATGTTATTAACTACTGAAGCAGGATAAGCAATATGTGGGTTTTCTCTGAGCTCTTCTACCTTTGTGTATGATTATATATATTAATGATGTATATCATATATAAAAACATATAATATATAATGATTATATAATTATCTATATTATATAAATTACATTATATATTATATATAATTAATAGTAATTCTATACATACACACACGCATGCATGCACATACATGCACACACACACACACACACATATAGCCTATGACTATAGAAAATCCTATAATATGAGAGAATGAGGGGGGAAAATCACTGACAATAGTAGCCAAAATGCATCCAGGATACAGTTATATTCTTATTCTATTTCTAGGAGGAGTTTATACTTGAAAATGCTTTTCAAATTTTGACATTATACCATCTACAAAGTTAAACCCATTTATTCAGACCAATCCAGGCTTTAAGATAATTGACAGTCCAGGTATCACAATAAATGTACATAGTTCCTCCAACAGCCAGATTTGGGGATGTTCATTATCTGAGGAAAAAAGAAAGAGATGAAGATAGAAAAGGTGAATGGTCATAGCCTACAGGCTTTGCATTTTATAAGGTTCGAAAAATAAATCTATCAGCCACTTTCAGAAGGACTTTTGATTAATTTTTATTCTAATTAATGGGAGAAAAAAAGCCCTGTTTTTCCCTTGGATGACAATAGGATGCTGTTCCTTGCACACAATGAAAGGAAATCTGAAAATGTTTGAGTTCCTATGTCTGAAACTCTTAGTTTTAACTGATAAAATTCCATTTTTGCAAAGTTGTTTTGTATTTAACTTAGTCTCACATAAGTCTTAAAACACCCCTGAGAAATCATAAGAGTATACAAAGTTAAACAGAAGAGCTCAAAGAAAATCCATGTACACATTTCCTCTCTTTGTAAAGAAATTGAGAACCGACAGTATATGTGCTGCCAAAGCGAGCACCCGACTTGACCAAGTTCAGGCAGTTTCTGTGGGGCGGGTATAACACTCAGGCCTCATGAATCCCAGTCTCAAACTCTCTTAGCTACATGTGGGGTAGATATAACTACATAGTCGTATTAAATAAATTTTAAACTTCCATTATATAGTGTTTAAATAAGGGGAGGAGTCAGATTACTTTCAAACAAGTCAGAGAATTAGTCCACCAAAAATGACTAAGACTTACTGTGTTTTGCCATATATACCCTTGTGATAGTGTCTCTCAGGCTTCTAATCTTTTCTTCCCCCCATATGACATATCTGACACTCTTACAAAAAGTTTTGCCTGAATGAAAAATGGAAGACTTGTATTTTCACTTGATGGCTGTAGAGAATGGTAATTGCATAAAACCTTTCTCTCCACTTGTAAGAGAAATAAATGATCTCTCGTTACCAGAAGCAAGAAGCCATGTTAAAAATGTAAATGGTAAAAATAAAGCAAACAGACAAGTAAACACAAATGAAACTAGATCCTTTCCCAATGGTTGACTAATTTTGAAACAGATGGCCTAATTAAAGACTCTGAAATAACAAGAGAACCCATGTTCCAAAAGAGAAATAAGATGATTATAGCTCTGGGCTGAAAATAAGATTTAGTGTTATAGAAATAACAACTATTACTCTAATGGCTTTGGATAGTCATCTTATAAGAAATAGGGTTAATCTGATATTGGAATGAAAGTTCCCATTGAAAGTTGAATCATTTCAGTAAAGTATAGAGGAGCTGGAATAAAATAAGATCTCTATTGCCAGCAAGAAAGGTCTTGCGGCCAGCCAAAAAAGTCTTTCCTGTTAAAAGCAAAAACAAAACTTGAATGTAAGTTAGCAAAAGTGAGTTGGGGTAGAAGTATAACCTTGGAACAATGACCCAAAGTCTTACAAAATATATATGTTATCTTCAGACTGTTGTAAGAATTAGAACTAGCAACGAAGAAACCCAAGTTTCTCAAAGAAGCTGATACGAACTCCCCAAATCACAAATCAGTGGCTTAACTATTGAGTATTCAAATATATGTATGGAGAAAGATTCAAATATCACAGAGGAATTAGAGCCATTGACTTCCAATTTCCCTTCTAATGCATGGATGTTATGACTTTTAAATGTATTGAATTCTCTTTTCTTAAGGAAGGGAAAAACACAAAAGATATACAAGTATATCATTTTGTAAGTATGCTCCAGATGGTACACATAAAACATTTACTTTTCCTAAGTTAACACATCTATCATTCACCTCATGAGGAAAAAAAAAAAAGATACTTTTCATGGGAATTGGTATGACAGTCCTCACAGAAATGTCATCCTACCTGATTTAGTTGTTAACCACCGACAGGTTAATTGGAAGGCAATATGCATTTATATGTGAAAACTTAGTTTCCATAACTGGATAAGAATAAACAATAAGGAATTTAAATGATGGAAATATAAGGGCTTTGACAAGTCTTGAAACTTTTTATTTAATTGCTCTAAACCTCCATTTTTAAGATCTAGTATAGTGCTCCTGCATCATATATATTCAAGATTTCTTGACAGATTCATACATGAATGAATAAATGTATATGTAATCTTTGGTAAGTACCCTAGCATTCCACTTTGTTCCAAGCCCTGTGATGTTGGGGTGGGGGGCATGGGATAATTTTTTTAATATAATAAAGGAAGATACAAGATTTGTTGTAAAAGGAATACTTTTCCAGTGAGCAAGTGGGGAGGAGTGAAAGGTGGCAGAACACGGACTGAATGGTTAGTCCACAAAAGTGGAAATAGTAAGTTCCACTAAAAAAGTTTATGTAAGAGCAGTGAGAAATCAAGAAATAGGTGATAATTCTGTCTTTGAAATAAATTTTGCTATGTACAGTGAATATTCTGAGGACAATGCTGGTTAGTTTATGATGATATATATGTTTTTTTCTATTTTCATTTGTTTTGTTTTTCTCCTGTAGTATTTATATAGAAATGAGGTCATATTCCTGTTTTCTCCATAAATTTCCCAGCAATAGTACATGATTGGTTAGAAAATAGAAATTTAATAGTAGGCCAGTGTTTTAAAAATTGTGTTAAAATTGTGTTAACTGTGCAATTCACATCTGTTTAACATCTGCTAAATATCAAGTGAACTTCTATCTTCTGAACTGGATTACACACTGAAATAAGAAAGTCTTTTTTTTCTTGTTGTCACTCCACATGCCCCCTAAAATAGCTTCTTTCAGGTCAGCATAGCCACAATGGAGGGTTTCAGTTGCTTTCTAGGCACGTATTACAGTTACAGAAGATTTTCACATAATCAAAGTTGGATATTTCTAGAGAGATCAAAAGAGACAGTGAAGTGGAGAGCAGGTGCGCCAGCCTTCTTCGAGGATCTGAGAATGCAATTAACCAGCAAATGAGCCCTTGCAAAACCAGGCTTCCTGAACAGATGAGCACAACAAAAGCCACCGAGAAATGAGGTGGCCAAGGGCCACTCCTGAATGGAGTGTGCACATGGGCATCTGCCCCTGTTCTTGAACTTTCGGAAGAGAGAGAGAGAGAGATTCAATAGAGACCAGAGTCAAAACAATTATGCAAATATAGGAGATTCCAGGAGGAGATGAAAGATTACATTGCTTTCACAAAGGCTCTTGTAACAGTAGAGATTTTCTCTTTTCTCTCCCAATAGTACCAGCTTAGGGCTAAAAAAGATGGTTGCTAACAGAAGCAACCTAAGCAAAATTAAAGAGCATCACAGATTAATCACTCGACATTGATATGACAAATCCAAAAGCTACTTCAGTAGGAGATAAAGTTGCAGTCACAAGGGCGCCTGCGTGGCTTCGTCGTTGGGCATTCTGCCTTCAGCTCGGGTCATGATCCCAGGATCCTGGGATCGAGTCCCGCATCAGGCTCCCTGCTCGGTGGGAGACCTGCTTCTCCCTCTCCCACTCCCCCTGCTTGTGTTCCTGCTCTCGCTATCTCTCTCTCTGTCAAAAAAAAAAAAAATTGCAGTCACAAAATATGTCTTAGGTTTGCCATCCTTAGTGTATATATAGAATGGAATAATATTCAGCCAGAGAAGGAATGAATTACTGATACATGCTACAACTTGACTGAATGTCAAAACATGATACTAAGTGAAAGGAGCCAGGCACAAAAGGTCATAGGTACTAGAATATGGTTCTGTTTACTTGAAATACCCAGAATAGGCAAATCCATATAGAGGCAGAAAGCAGATTGGAGATTGTTAGTTGTTGGGGCATAGGGGGGGATGAGTAGTGACTACTTAATAGGTATGGGGTTTCCTTTCGAGGTGATGAAAATATTTTTGAAACATTTACTTAATTAGTGGAGTGTTGCACAATACTGTGAATATATTAAATACCAGTGGATTGTATACTTTACAATGGTTCATTTTATTTTATGTTAATTTCATCTTCATTTTTTTTTTAAACAACAAAAAAACAGTATTTTGTGTCTTTACTCCTACTTAGGTGTTTGCAGATTTAAACTGGGTTACTCCCTCAGTGTCAATTTCTCTCACAACTCATTCTCTCTACCTGGAAAACTACCTTTCCTGTTTTAATGGATAAGCTCTATTCTGGTTCTATGAATTTCTTCCTTGTCAACTCTCTTCTCTTGGTTTCAATATTCTACCCAATAAAACTGCAGCATTTGGCTTAGCAAACACAGATATACTGTTTCTGTGTATCTGTGGCTATACATCAGAAAATCTGCATCTACATTTTTCCTCTGCTATTATGAAGCAGATAATTTTGGGCAAATTGGTTCATTTATCTGGGTCTGATTTATTTCAAATGCTAAATTTATTTTATTATTGCTTAAATTAAAGAACTCCCTAGGGCTTACATTTAATATCTAATTGCTTTATGTGGGTTTAATCACTAAAACACTATAAAATCAATAAAAATTCAACTGCCAGCAATAAGGTAGTGATGTAATAATAATCATGCTTCATTCATTCAATAAATACTCTGTGCACATATTCTGCACTGTCCCTGGGGATATAAATATTATCAACAACAGGTACAGCCATTAATCCACTGGATATATTAGAGACATGTAGTTTATGATGATGATGATGGTAATGATGAAAATATTTATTACTATACTTTACAAACCCTCTAAGAAAAAAGACCAACAGATAAACAGTAATGTCTGCTTTGTTATCCTGTGTTTTTTTTTTATCTGAAGAGGCAAAATCTAAAACAAGGCTAATGTAAAACGTGTTTGTAAGTCAATTATTTGATGCATTTATTTATTCTAAAAATATATTTAGAAAAATGATTATGAAAGATCTTGTCAAATAGGTTTGTGGATTACTGGGTTAAAGTTATGTAAAGTTACTCCATTATTGCAGTAATTCGGAAAGGACTATATATATAGATGTGTATATATACATATATACACATCTATATATAATTTTCTGCATTAGATTGCCATTTTGCAGATAAAGAAGTAAGGGCCAATGACTACCACTTAGGAAGGACTTCTTCTGACCTAGGCATTTGCACATTCAGAATCTTGTTCAATATTTCCAAGTGAGACAGGTGTTCTTACAGTCATTAGAAAGCTGATGAGCTAGAAAGTAAAACAAGCTAGTTAAGATCCCAAATTCCATATATCTCAGAAGTGACAGATTTGGGTACCATATCTGATTTGACTCAGGACTCAACCTAACTGTATCGGACCGTACTGATTTCAGGTGATGCTTCTTCCAACCCCTACCTCTAGCAGAAAAGGAAATCTTTGTTTGCCTCACCCAAGTCCACAATTCTGTTCTGGGCCCAACTGGGCACTCATATGCTGCACAGACATGTGATGCTTTTCTCCAGGATCACTTGGAAGGATACCATTAAGCACACATTCTGCCCTTCAAATCAGTTCCCCACATTGCTCTCCAAGAACACTCTGCACAGCTAGGCAGTGAGGCTTCATATTAATCATGTTTTCTAATTATTTATTTATTAGAACAAGGGAGCTGAACACCTGGCAACGTTTACATTTGCAATTAGGGAAGCAGCCTCACTCTAGAAGAAGTCTGATTTTATTACTTGCCTTTGCCTTGTAAAACTAAGTTTGCCCGGTGGTGAAGAAAGTTATATTAATATAAACAATGATGAAGTGCTGGAAATAATCTTTCCCCACTTTCCAATTTGGCATATATGGGGCAAATTTTACACTTGAAACTTACTTCATGATGCCATTGTTAGGGGGAAATAAACAATAAACTGATACAATAATCTCATTCTTTAAATCAAGAATTCTTCTTTGAACCCTTGCTATATCCATTCGTCTGTGACTGGCACTGTGACATCATGTTAAGAACATGAGTTCGAAAACCTGTGATCAGTTCCTAAGTGGCACTAAACACTCAGAGCCTCCATGCTGTTCCTAAGAAATGGAGATAATATCTATTTCATAGGTGTTTTTGAGGCTTAAAATGGATATAAACATAGCACATAACTCAGATGTGAGCCATACCCACTACTAGTTAGCTTCTCAGCCTCCCCATCTCACTTAGGTATGGTAATCATATAGATGAAAAACATGGCCCATAGTCACAGATTTTCAATCAAGTACAGAGGATAAGGTAAATTAAAATAATAATAATAAAGTGTATAAACTGATTAGTGTCACAAAATACTAATCTATGTGAATGAAAGGTAATTTTGGATATGGGCATAGTCAAGTTTTCTAAATATGTATTGTATTTAGGAATGGGTAAGGGAACTAGGATTAGAAGGCATTTACATAATGAATAGCTTTACAATGAGCCTTAGGTGGCTAAAATTTATCCTACAGCCAAATTATTCCATTGACAGCCAAGAGTCATGCTTCATGGAGTTTAATTTAGCTATTGTATACCTTGTGGGAGAGCGATTGAGAAGGAGATGAGAAACCCAATTGGAATACTCTATAATTGTAATATCTTAGATGATGCCAAGTCCTCCAACTTTCTGGATTCACTCTCTAAGACATAAACTCCCCAAAAGAACATTTTTCTCCTTTGGAAGAAAATTCCAAACCTCCTGTAATTAGCAGTCCAGTGGCATCAGATGTTAACATTAAAACATCTCTGTCCTGCTGTAAGGACTTCAGGCTAGTGATAATGATGATCCAACTAAGGGCAGTGAAAATGGAATTAAGAAAACACATGGAAAACTTCCTCTCCTATGGGGTGACAAGCTCTCAGAGCCCTGTGTGCAAATTAAGATTTGTATAACTGAATTCTTTAAAACAAACATGTGGTAAACTACCTTCCAAAGGAATGGATAACACTGAGGAACACTTCTGAAGCTACTGGTAAATATATTGAACAGGATACAAGTTGAAATAAAAGAACACAGTGAGAAATCAGCAGTGTTACACTGGGCAAGCTACTTCATACTTTATTTCTATGAGGGATGATATTAACCTATGAATACTATATGTCATTATATATATGAAGTTTTGAGCATAACGCTAGGCACATAGTACTTTTTTTTTTTTTTGAGAGAGAGAGAGCATGGGGAATGGGGAAAGGGCAGAGGTAGAGGGAGAGAGAGAATTTTAGGCAGACTCCACGCCCAGCACGGAGTCTGATGGGGGGCTCGATTTCATGACCCTGAAATCATGACCTGAGCCGAAATCAAGAGTCGGATACTTAACTGATTGAGCCACCCAAGTGCCCCTAGTACATTTTCAATAAGATTATGCATTTGTGACATAAAATGTAATCTATAATTATAGTAAAGATGTTTTATGAATTTCTCTTGACCAGAAAATTTTCAGTAAGATTTTTTTTTCCTATGTATAAGGGGAAAAAAAATCAATGAAAAAGTGATTTGGGAAAAATACTAGATACTTGTTAATTCATAGTAGATCCCAGAAAAAAAGAAAAAAGAAAGAAAAAAGAGAGACAGAGAAGAAATAAATCTTATAGAAGATGGAAAGTAAGCAAATTTATTTCTACATATCACCAAGATTTGAATAAAGACGCACTTAAAAAGAGATACCAAGCAGCTGAATTGTTCACCTGGTGGGGATCCAATTGCCCTACATGGGAAGTGCTAGCTACCTGCATGGAAAACAGATGTTATCACTTTTACTTAATGTGGTAGCAGGCAGTTGGTGAGGATAGAAATTCTGTGTTATCTCTAATGTTGTGATTTTTACTGCTTAGTAATGTTTCAAATCGGTGTATACCTGGAGGAGACAAGATCATTTATTCATTCTTTCTTTCTTTGCTATATCCACATGCTGCATCACATTTACCGTACTCTGGGTATTCATTTTCATCAATATAGGAATTCCAGCAAAATGTTGGCCTCCTTCACAACACCAGCTGGATCTCTAAACCACAAGGATTTCTCAGACTGAGACATGACCTCCTCTTGTAGAGGTTACTCCATCCAAAGCCAACACACATAGAAATCTGTCCCAATAGTATGTGACCTCTCTATGTATACATTCTGCAACTGCTGTTAACTTTATCTAGAATGAAAGAGGAATTCTTTAAATTCATTACTACCCAGTTTCATAATTGTGAAGACTACTTACCAGTTCCAAAATCCTTCTAATGAAGTCAGACTGATGACTCATTTGTCGTATCTTTTTCAAAGTATCTTGTCACAATAGCAACAATAAAAAATAACACTATCAAGGGAGCCTGGGTGGCTCAGTTGGTTAAGCAACTGCCTTCGGCTCAGGTCATGATCCTGGAGTCCCGGGATCGAGTCCCGCATCGGGCTCCCTGCTCAGCAGGGAGTCTGCTCCTCCCTCTGACTCCCCCCTCTCGCTCTCTCTATCTATCTCATTCTCTCTCTCAAAATAAATAAATAAAATCTTTAAAAAAAATAACACTATCAAAATTACAATTTATCAAATATTTTGTTTGGTCAGGGAAATGTGCTGAGTGCTTTACCTATGTTATTTGCTTTAAGGCTAACCACTGTAGTATTGAAGGATGAGGAAATTAAGGAAAAAAAAAGTGATTAGGTTAATCAGTCACATATCTAGAAAAAGACTAAATAGTATTTAAGAGAAAAATGACATAGAAGTTGTTCTAGGAAAACTGATTCAGATCCTGAAACCAGATTACCTGTGTTCCAATTCTGATTCCAAAATGTTACCTCTTGCCATATTTTTAAAATAAAATTGATTAGAGCAGTCCTTACCTCACAGAGTACCTATGAGGATCAAGTAAACAGGTGTAAAGTGGTGAAAGTGTTGCTAGGTGAATAGTAAGTGTTAAGTGTATTAATTATTATTATTAATATCATAATTAGTGATTATAGCCAAGATTCTTCTTTGTTTTCAAAAATTGAGGGGCGCCTGGGTGGCTCAGTTGGTTAAGCGACTGCCTTCGGCTCAGGTCATGATCCTGGAGTCCCGGGATCGAGTCCCGCATCGGGCTCCCTGCTCGGCGGGGAGTCTGCTTCTCCCTCTGACCCTCTTCTCTCTCGTGCTATCTCTCATTCTCTCTCTCTCTCAAATAAATAAATAAAATCTTTTAAAAAAATTGATAAGCTGGGGGCACCTGGGTGGCTCAGTCGTTAAGCGTCTGCCTTTAGCTCAGGTCATGGTCACAGAGTCCTGGGATGGAGCCCCGCATCGGGCTCCCTGCTCGGTGGGAAGCCTGCTTCTCCCTCTCCCACTCCCCCTGCTTGTGTTTCCTCTCTCGCTGTGTCTCTCTCTGTCAAATAAATAAAATCTTAAAAAAAATTTTTGAAAAAAAATTGATAAGCTGAAGGATGCTGTGAGCTGTATAGGATGAGGGTTTCTTTTATTTTTCATCTCAAATCCTAGAGTAAAGTGAAACCTGAACAATTGTACATGTTACCATTCCTCTGCTCTTTTTATAATGCTTGGTCTTTTACATTCAGTGTTTGCATTAAATTAGATGAACTTCAAGACGAATGAAGACACTAATCACTTTCTTGAGTATAGTGGCTTAATCTCTCTTGTCTTATAGATTTTCTAACTTTTGTTCCATGGAGAAACTTCTTTTTCCTGTAGGGTAATGATGGCACTCTAGGTGGTTTTTCCTTGATCGAAGAGTGAATTGATGTCAGGGCGACAGTCAGGTCAGCACCTTGGGCTCTACTGCAGGGAGGCCCAGTGACTTAGGAGTTGGAGGGAGATTGTCTCTAGGTGGGATAAGCATTCTGAAGAGCTGACTTCCAACGGAACACTTGTAGGAAGAGAAAATGATATATTAGTCTCAGACCTCTTCACTGTACACTCTTAAATTTCTCCGAGTTTCCAAGGAACCTAGCTTCCACTGTGCTCCTGGCTGTTAGTGAGGAAACTCTGGCCATTACTCTGGCAGCTACTAAACTTGAGAAAGATATGCGTACACATGGCAGTATTTGTAGTAATACAATACAAAATGCAGAACAATGTTGATAGTATTTCAGAATGTATGACACACATGAGTGTGTATGTGTGTGTATTTCTATATCAAATAAATATTGGAAGCAAAAACATGACAATGACACTAGATTATGGGCTTTATTTTTTCTCCCTTATATTGCATAATCTCTTTCATTCTCCAATGAACATAATTGTATTTATAATCAAAAACAGTATGAACAAAAACATTATGTACAATAAAACCTGCAGAGTTAATAGTAAATATCTAAAATTGAACATTGGGCGCCTGGGTGGCTTAGTTGTTTAAGCTACTGCCTTTGGCTCAGGTCATGATCCCGGGGTCCTGGGATCGAGTCCCACATCAGGCTTCAGGCTCAGCAGGGAGCCTGCTTCTCCCTCTGACCCTCTCCCCTCTCATGCTGTTTCTCTCTCGCTAGCTCTCTAATAAATAAATAAAATCTTTTAAAAAACTAAAATAATAAAATAAAATTGAACCTTAATTCTGGTTGGAGGATAGTTTGGCATTTGCAAACAGTGAAAAACTAATGATCTACTCTGGAGAAATATACTCTTCAAAATAAATTAAAAAGGAAGAGGAATTATAAGGGGGAAAAACATACTATGAGGCCTTTGTTTCTCTACAAAGTTTAACGTAGAAAATGATAGTAAGATAAACCAGGCTGTGAAAGGAAATACATTTGTGTAAGTGGCATTTTGGGCTTACCAGTAAAATCAGTACACATACTGTCATATGATGTTCTCAACAATGTTATCATTAGTTATTATTGTTCCATTTTGCAGAGTTAAGCAACCTTTACTAAGTCATTCAGCTGGTAAATGTGAACTAGAGCTCAAACTCAGGTCTCCTTTACTAGATGCCAAATAACCTAAAAATACAAAACAAACAAACTAACAAACAAAAAACACATTTGGGCACTCTGTATTTGTGGTCTGAACATAGATTCCTAAGAAGGATAGAGGAATCACTATACAATGTTTTGAGTTTTATAACAAGATATATGCTTTTATTTTTCTATCAAAATTGCCCAAATCACATAGAATTGAAACAGGTACCATAGTAAAATGAGGTAGGCCGAAGCAAGGGCCCTTCTCATGCTGAACACTAACCATGATACAGGACATAGTCTTAGGCTTTGTATCCACTAGCTCAATTAACTCAGAAAGACCTTACAGAGCCATCCCTGTTCTCCATTTACAGATGAGCCAGAGGGGACCTTGAGAAAGTTGAATAGCTCATCAGAGATAAGAACAGCTTTGGGATTTGAAGCTGGTCCTTCATGATTCCAAAGTCCTTCTGTTTTGTTTGTTTGTTTTGGCTTGGTTTTGTCTATAAAGTATTTTTTAAGTAGCTCAACTTTTAGAGCAAGCATCTAGGGAAGGTTCTTGAGTTTATAAATAATTTTGTGAGTAGGAAATCCAAGGGGAGATGAAAGATTATATAATGTCATGGAAATATCTATAAATAGGATGTTATAAATCTGGGTTCACTGTGGCACTGTGACACAGAATCATATATATATATATATATGATGGATATATATATAAATATATAGATATATATATGTATATATATATATACATATATATGTATATGGATATATAAATACATGGCTACACACCATCATTCTGCCTTTGGTTAAGCCAAAATTATCTCTCATTATCATCACTGGTCATTATTTCAGCAGCTTCACAATGACACTGTTTTTAATAGTTGATTAATTTTTAATAGTTGATTAATTCTAGCTGTCACATACCTCAGTGGCTAAATACAATGTGTTTATTTCTCACTGGAAGTCAAATCATCACCTTGTATACCCTTAATATGTACAATTTTACTTGTCAGGTATACCTCAGTAAGGCTGGAAAATACATCAACTACATTTGACATGATTTTTCTTGCCATTATTTCAGCAAAATCATTTTAATCTGAATGTTTTATATGAGGGTATTTATTTTATTAATCTTTAAATTACACCAATATATTTTCTCCACTCTTGTTTGTGTGCTTCTTTTTATAATAAAAACAAAAAACAAAAGCTTTAAGTCTATGCAGTTGCAAGGGAAGTGGAGAAATGTAGTTTCACAAGGATTTTTGGTGAACACTAACTTTCTCTGCCACAGTTGTAAGGTTGTCTTTCCAACCTAGTTTTGGAACTACCTCACCCCTCATCAAACAAAACAAAACAAAACAAACAAACAAACAAACAAAAAAACAGAAAAAGATGCTGTGCTCACAACCCTGTTTACAAAGGAGAGAAGACAAATCACCAACAAATATATGGAAGATAGTCATTCTTGCACCTAAAAAAATAATGCAAAGGGAAACAAGTAAAAAGTTTCGTTAAGGCCTTATGTTTATTTGGTTGTGGGAAAATAGTTCTCAGAATTGGTGGAAATTCAAACTGATACCTCTTTTAGAAAAAAAATCCAATAATATGAAATAAATTATAAATGTGTAAACTTTGGACTCAGCAAACCCTGTTGTAGACATTTCTTCTAAATTATCAGACCAGTGTACCAAGATGTGTAAGTGTGTGTGTGAGTGTGAAAATGTTTTCTGTGACAATGTTTACACCAATAAAAAAATGAAGTAATTTGTATGCTCATTAGTATTCATTTTGGTGATTCATAAATTGTAGTCATTAAAAATAATAAGGCAATTTTGTAGATAAATCGATGGATAGATTGATGGGTATATATATAGAGAGAGAATACATATGTCTGGGATATATTGTTAGAAAGCAAGGTGATTAAAAAGGGCTTGGTCTAATCATTCAGATTAACATTGGCCAAGAAAATAGCGGATTAGCTAATACTTAATGATAATCTATTATACACCAGGGATATTCTTAGCCCATACATTCTTAGTCCCTGATTTGGGTATTAAAATATATAAAGAAGAAGCAGAGTTCAACTCACAGAGACTGAAAGTGGCATATTTGGGATTTCAACCCAGGTCGGTGTGGTTCCAAATCTGATGCTCGTTCTACTGCATCAAGCTGCCTCCACAGCAGTTGGAACTTGTCTGCATCTGTTCTATACTTGTTTGCATTTTTCCATTTTGAAGCAACAACCACCCCCTGTCCCACCATGCTCAGCAACATTTTGATTCCCTTTCCTGTTGCTGAGGCAGATCCACTCACCTCCCCGGCATTCACGAGCAGCTCTGCAGAGTGCTGGAGCATCTGGCAATCCACCCAGCAAAAGTGACTAGGAAGCGCAGAAAATTCCTCCGAGAGTAGGCAACATCTGTTTGATAGGCAATGAAAAATAAACCCGTAATAAACTCATTTTAGGAGCAAAAAATGGCTCCTCAAAGTGCTGATTATTCATTTTATGCAAGTGTAGTAATGTTGGTCTCCTTGACAAGTAGGAAAACAGCATGTCTGAAAGCAAATGATCACGGTCAGAGGGTGAGGCTGCTCACACCAGGAGCAAGCTCAGGCGATGGCAGATGAGGAAGCATTTAGAAAAATTACACAGAAAGCCTGCACCACCTGTGGCTGACTCCTGGCACAGAGCAGTGACCCAGGTGGTTGGATGGGGTGCATATGTGTCAGGAATGAGTTTCAGTTCAGTAGCGATGGCTTCCTCACCACTCCAGACTGCCAAGCTGCTATTAATGCATTCAACCTTTAATGCAGTCTTTCCATCCTTCATCTATTCATTGTTTCACTTATTCAAATATTTATTATATACTCCTAAGAAGACTTTTTTAAAATACTGGCTGCTTTAATGAATATTGCAGTTATAATCTAGGGTGGTTTTCTTATGAGGTATAAAGGATAGAACAATAAATGGTAGATTAACATTTATTGAGTTTAAATTTGATGAGATACAGATGAATATAACAAAATGGATTGAAGGAGAAAAGAAAACAATTGAAGGATAAAATCATCTTTGGTTAAAATTACACTGGATACAAGCTATCCACTGGCTATAATTTTGGTTGTGGGTGTAGATACATAGATTATTCACCCTCCTTTTTTTTTTTCTGGAATTCATCTAAGAGAGGACCACTTAGTCTTTTTTCTCAGCTGATTATATACCATGTGGAGGACAAATGGAAACTAGGTTAAAAGTTGTTCATGGGTTAACATACCATACAAGGTGGATAAAGCTCTCTGTTGTAACTACTGGCCTCTTGTTACCCTCTACTCTAGAATAAATTTTAATTTTATCCTTTAATCTCTCATGTATATCTCTCTGAATCAAAAGGTTTAGGTCAGAGATAAAAAATAAGAAAGAAAGTGAGAGAAAGACTTTCAGAGAACAGAATCCCCTAGACAATAGGTCATGATAGCAAAACTCAGAAAAACATTATAAGAAAATGATAAATCCATGAAGCTGGGGCATGACTGTGTGGGCCAGTTAACTCTCCACACTTTCTACTGATGACTTTAAAGATTTAACATTATTGTTTATTAAAGATGCAGAAATTTTCCTGCCCTTTACATAGGAAAGACAGATGCAGTCCTGTTCCTCATCTTTTTCTTCTCCCCAGCATCAGGAAGGTACCATGTTATACTGGAAGAGGAATGGCCCTTGGAGTAAAATAGGCTTGGGTTTGACTCTGCACATCACTGTTAGCTAGCTCTATGTCCCTGGACAAGTTACATGTTCAGCATCCTTATCTATAAAATCAATATAATAATGTTTTTGGCTAATATGATTGTGGTAAGCATTTAATGAGATA
Organism: Callorhinus ursinus; assembly: GCF_003265705.2. NCBI lineage: Eukaryota > Metazoa > Chordata > Mammalia > Carnivora > Otariidae > Callorhinus > Callorhinus ursinus. The sequence continues at coordinate 9,960,169 of NW_027397099.1, forward strand.
GTATGTATAAAGTATTTGGAAGAGTGGATAATACATACTAATTATTCAATAAACAGTAGCTATTATTCCTATAATCATGACTGTTATTCTTTTTCTAAGCCTGTTTCCTCATTAGTTAAATTTGAATAATGATACATAAGGTTGGAGTGAACAGTAAACAGTGTGCATTTTATGCATTCTAAATGGTAACAGCATTCAATCTAGCTTCAAAGAGATAAAGATGGAGATGCATTTCTTATCTAGATATGTTTCTATAGTAGTATATATTCAAAGAGCAATGGACATTCAATTAAATTCTTATGGTGAAAGAAAGTCCCAAGTGAAGTTCTGAGCTAGATTTTCGCATGTAAAAATGAAATAGAATCAATATCCTTCAGGTTGAAGTAAGGCTTTATAGAGAGGAAAAAATAGCAGCAATTTTTCAAATACAAGTTTAGATGTCCAGTAACTGAAATGTTCATTTTAGGACTGGTTACAAAAACTATCATGAAAATTAAGCCATACCCTCCCACAAAATGTTCACATTGTACATTTGCAAAGGTGCTATATTCATCTCATGAATGATGTTCTCTTAATACAGTTGTGCATAGGGTCCCACATTTTAAACTGGTGCTATAGTGCTATATCTTTTTCCCCCCTTTTGTTTGTTTATTTTTTTTAATTCCAGTATAATTAACATACAGTGTTATGTTAGTTTCAGATCACAATATAGTGATTCAGCAATTCTGTACATTACTCAGGGCTCATCATGATAAGCATACTCTTAATCCCCCTCATCTATTTCAGCCATTCTCCTGCTCCCCTGACCTCTGGTAACCATCAGTTTGTTCTCTATAATTAAGAGTCTGTTTTTTGCTTTCTCTTTTTTAATTTGTTTGTTTTGTTTCTTAAATTCCACATATGAGTGAAATCATATGGTATTTTTCTTTCTCTGACTGACTTATCTCACTTAGCATTATACTCTCCACATTCATTCATGTTGTTACAAATAGCAAGATTTTGTTCTTTTTTGTGACTAATATTCTAGTGTGTGTGTGTGTGTGTATAAATATACATACACATGTACATATATATACATATATATACATACATATACCATATATACATATATATACATATTTACGTATATACATATACCACATCTTCTTTACCCATTTGTCTTCAATGAACGCTTGGGTTGCTTTCATATTTTGTCTAGTGTAAATAATTCTACAATAAACATAGGGGTGCATCTATCTTTTCAAATTAGTATTTTCATATTCTTTGGGTAAATAACTAATACTGGAATTACTGGATCATAGTAATTCTGTCTTTAATTTTTTAGCAACTCCATACTGTCTTCCACTGTGGCTGCACCAGTTTGTATTCCCACAAACAGTGCGTGAGGCTTCCGATTTTTATCCACTTCCTCACCAACATTTGTTGTCTCTTCTGTTTTTTATTTTAGCCATTCTGATAGGTGTGAGGTGATACTTCATTGTGGCATGCATTTCCCTGATGATAAGTGATATTAAGTATCTTTTCATGTGTCTGTTGGCCATCTGTACATCTTCTTTGAAGAAATATCTGTTGATGTCCTCTGCCCATTTTTAATTGCATTATTTGTGAGTTTTTTTGCTGTTGAGTTGTATAAGTTCTTTATATATTTTGGATATTAACCCTTATTGGATATATCATTTGCAAATATCTCCTCCCATTCAGTAGGTGGTCTTTTATTTTGTTGATTGTTTCCTTTGCTATGCAGATGCTATGCCCTTTCTTAATGCTGGTCTTCTGACCTGGAGTGCCATCCTCTCTCATTTTTTTAAATTTTATTGTTATATTAATCACCATACATTACATCATTAATTTTTGATGTAGTGTTCCATGATTCATTGTTTGTGTATAACACCCAGTGGTCCTTTCAGTACGTGCCCTCTTTAATACCCATCACCAGGCTAACCTATCCCCCCACCCCCCTCCCCTCTAGAACCCTCAGTTTGTTTCTCAGAGTCCAGTAGTCTCTCATGGTTTGTCTCCCCCTCCAGTTCTCCCCCCTTCATTTTTCCCTTCCTACTATCTTCTTTTTAAAAAAAAAAAACATATAATGTATTATTTGTTTCAGAGGTACAGATCTGTGATTCAACACTCTTGCACAATTCACAGTGCTCACCATAGCACATACCCTCCCCAATGTCTATCACCCAGCCACCCCTTCCCTCCCACCCCCCACCACTCCAGCAACCCTGAGTTTGCTTCCTGAGATTAAGAATTCCTCATATCAGTGAGTTCATGTGATACATGTCTTTCTCCGATTGACTTACTTCACTCAGCATAATACTCTCCAGTTCTATCCACGTCGTTGCAAATGGCAAGATTTCATTCCTTTTGATGGCTGCATAATATTCCATTGTAGATGTATACCACATCTTCTTTATCCATTCATCTGTCAATGGACATCTTGGCTTTTTCCATAGTTTGGCTATTGTGGACACTGCTGCTATAAACATCGCCGTCCTCTCTCATTTACAGTCAGCTTCTGCAGGGATCTCACTCATACTCCTGTCACCTAAAAACTAATCTATGTTCTTATAATCTGCTTTTCTATATCATCCCATAGTTGCTTTCTAGTAAAAACTATATTTGATTTAGTTTATTTTTAAAATATAAATAAAATATTATTTACTTATATTAGTTATTATTTACTTAGAGAGAGAGAGAGAGACAGAGAGTGCAAGTTGGGGTGGGGGGAGAGGCAGAAGGAAAAGGAAGGAGAGAATCAGACTCACTGCTGAGCATGGAGCCCCACACAGGGCTCAATCCCAAGACCCTGGGATCATGACCTGAGCTGAAACCAAGAGTCAGGTACTTAACTGACTGAGCCACCCCGGTTCCCCTAGTTTAATTTTTATAAACCTATTTTCCCCCATCAAACTGTGAGGTTTTCAGGGAGAAATAAGAACTATCTCCCTACTTAGCTTTTTATTTCTCCATCGCGTGTATTACTATCTACTATTACACTTTATATTTGCCTATATGCTATTAATTTTCCTCATGAGAAGGTTTGCTTCATGATGATAAGGTCTTTGTTTTTTCTACCAAATCCTCAGAATGTAGAAATTTGTCAGCACATAGTAAGGACTCAATACATATTTGTGGAATAAATGAATGAAGGGATCATATTTACAGATATTAGTATAGTGCCTGGTTGTGTTAGCTACACAGAAAAGTTGGGTTGGATTTAACTATCAAAGTAAACAGGAATGCAATAATATTAGGCATCATTGAGAGCCATACAGTTTGCACTGATATGTGATATTGGTTATCAGTCAAAGGGATCATACAGAAGCATCACTTAGAAATGGAAGACGTGGTATAATATTACTTAGCCATCACATATGAATGAAATATGTGATTTCATCAAATACGAATGAAACCTTGCCATTTGCAATGACGTGAATGGAACTAGAGGGTATTATGCTAAGCAAAATAAGTCAGAGTAAGACAAATATCATATGATTTCATTCATATGTGGAATTTAAGAAACAAGACAGATGAACATAGGGGAAGGGAAGGAAAAATAAAATAAGATGAAATCAGAGAGGGAGACAAACCATAAGAGACTCTTAACTATAGGAAAGAAAACTGAGGGTTGCCGGAGGGGAGGGGTTTGGGAGGATGGGGTAATTGCGTGATGGGCACTGAGGAGGGTATGTGTTGTGATGAGCACTGGGTGTTATAAGCAACTGATGAACCACTAAACTCTACCTCTGAAACTAATAATACACTATATGTTAATTAATTGATTTTAAAAAATAAATGGTGAAGATGATAAAGAAAGTTCATATAGAAAGAATGAACAGCTATCAAGACGCATAGGTAAAGAAGAGCACAGTGTGACTGGCCACTTATTGCAAATGAAGCAAGATGAAGATACGGTCACTAGAAAACAGTGGGGAATTCAGAGGCAGTGAGGATGTGAAAGGACTTCCGTGCCATGCTAACAAGTCTGCGCTTCAGGCTGCAAAAAAAACATAGAGCCGTAACAGATTTTGATCAATTAGGGGAATCCGTTTATGCTTTGAGCAGAGACTTAGCTGTCTGTGATCTGTGCTCTGCCTCTCTGATAAGCAAAATCAGCCTCTGCACCCTGTGCCTGGACTACAGCTCACATGGGTGTGCTCACTCTGTCGAGCAGAGCTGCAGAGAGCACCTAGGGAATATCAGGTTGCAAATGATAGGAAGCAGGGCTTTCAAGGACCTTGAGTAGAGCCATAATGTTACTGCTCTCTGGGTGCTTGGGATCACCTAAACATCATCTGATGATGCTCCTTATTTCTAGCAAGGGAATTTAAAAAAATCTGTGAAGCTTCTATGCCTCAGACACAAAAAGCAACAAGTAGAGTTCTCCTCTGCAATTCTAATAAGGATTTTGAAAGATTTTTAGAATCTTTAGTTTTGCGAAGGCCTCAAAAAATAGGGTATAATAAATAAGACTTTCCAGGGCAAATGGGTCTGAAATGCTTTTCTATCACTGTGCCATAATTGACTAAAAGAGATTACTATAAGAGTTTCTAATTCAATTCAGTTCCACATAGTCTTGTGACAGGCTCTTATTTGTACCTTACAGGTGCCAGAAGAGGAGTGATGGATTAGTTAGGTAGTTATATACATAGTTTTATATATATTGATATAAATATTTTAATATATATTGGCATATAAAACAACATATTTAATTATACATATTAGTTGTATATTATACAGCTTTATAATTTATATAGATTAATTAGAATATTCTAATGACATGGCTAGAGGTATAAAAAGATTAAAATGACAAACTTCAGAATTTATAGTTCAGAACTTCTATGCAATTCATCATTAAAACAATTCTTTTTTTAAAAAAGTAATTTATTTATTTGACAGAGAGACAGTGAGAGAGGGAACCCAAGCAGGGGGAGTGGGAGAGGGAGAAGCAGGCTTCCCGTGGAGCAGGGAGCCCGATGTGGGGCTCGATCCCAGGACCCTGGGATCATGACCTGAGCTGAAGGCAGATGCTTAACGACTGAGCCACCCAGGCGCCCCTAAAACAATTCTGATGCTACCACAAACACTAGACAAAATATGCAATAAAATACCTGAGGATTCTGAGGAAAACACACAAGCAGGCAAATTGTGTGCTATGTGTAGGGTGTGTGTGTATGTATGTATGTGTGTGTGTGTGTGTGCATGTGTGCGTGCGTGCGGGTGTATGCACAGTGGGGAGCATGACTAGAAGGGTCACTAGCATGGAGGTGATAAATTCAAAGCAAACCACGCTTAGACACACCATAACAAAATTACTGAAAACCAAAGATAAAGAGAAAAAAATAATTGAAATTATCCAGAGAAAACCAACACATGATACATAAGAGAACAGTGATGTGAATACTACAGATTTCTCATCATACTATACAGGTCAGAAGAGCAAATGATAGCGGGATAGGATTTTTTTTATTGAACTTTTTATTTTGCGAAAATTTCATCACCTGCAGTTGCAAAATATAATAGACAAGATCCCATGTGGCCTTTACCCTATGTTCCTCAGTGGTGACATATTGCAGAAGTAGAGCACAATATCATCACCAGCACAGTGACACTGATGCAGTCAAGATGCTGAAAGTTTCATCACCCCGAGGATTGTTCATGTTGTCCTTCTCCTGCCACACCTTCACCCCTCCATTAAACTTTGACAACCATTGCTCTTTATTTTCATCATTTTGTCATTTAAAGAATGCCATATATTTGGAATAGTGGAGTAGATTACTTTTGATGTTGTTTTTTTCACTTAGGATAATTCTGTGAAATCATCCAGATTGCTGTGTGTATTAAGAGTACGTTCTTTTTTTTGTTTGTTTCCAGTTTGGGGCTATTATGAATAAAGCTTCTATAAACATCCAAATATAGGCTTTCGTGTGACCATAGTTTTCTTTTCTCTGGGATAAATGCCCATTAGCACAATTGTTGGGTCATATGGTCTGCTTTTCAAAAGAAACTTAGAATTACCAGGGTGGGAATGCCATTTTACTTTCCACCAGCACGCATGAGTGATTCAACTCCTCTGCACCTTCACCAGCATTCTGGGTTGTCAATTTTTTTAAGACATTCTGATAGGTTAGAGTGATAATTCAAAATGGTTTTGAGTTGCATTTCCCTAAAGGAGGATGGTGCTCAGGATCATTTCATTTGATTATTTATAACATATTTTTATGTATTTTGCCCATTTTCTAATTGGACTGTTTAGTTTACTGTTCAGTTTGGGCAAGTCTTATATATTCTAGATGTTAGTCCTTTGTGTATGTGATTTGCAAATATATTCTCCAACTTTGTAGTTTTCTTCAAAAAGAAAGGCAAGTAAGTTCTGCTTCCTACATTTTTTAATATGAGAAAACTGAGATTTGGGGAGGTAAGATGTCTTTTTAGTGCACATGAAAAACAAGTGTCTGAGATGTGGTTTGAATTTAGTTCATTGTTTTTTTTCTATCTCACAGCATTTTCTTATGCAGAAGGCCTTTTAATAAAGATAGATGAAGAGAATATATGTATGTAGTTTGTCATAATGAAGAAATGTATTTTCCTAGGTATTTTATATCAAAAAGCAAGATGCATAATAGTGTACATTATATAATATTAGTAATATAAATAAAAATATGTATGCATACATACTGGACTATGACTCACTTTTTCTCCTAGAAAAATTTCCCATGAAACTGTTTAATGTTTGTTTTGGGTGAGAGGGAGCATTTCTCTTCTATTCTGTTTATTTTCTATGCTCTTTGGATTTTTTCAAACTGTATTCATAAATTAATATTGTTTTTTAACATATTAAAAACATATTAAAAGGATAAAACATTGCATATGTAATAAGCAGTAAAGAGAATTTGTATTTCTTATCATCACAATTTTTTGTTAGCATAAGTTTCCCTAAGATGTGAGATTCTGTTGGGTGAACATTTCCATAATGTAATGATGAGATCTATAGGAACTGTTGTGTTTGATGAAAACTAGACACTCAATTTATTGATGAAGAAACAGGTTCAGAGTGATCAGTAAATTGTCCCACTTCACTCACGTATTAAATTACAGCGCTAGAATCGATGCCAAATATGAGTGATTCTCAAAGCTCCTGCTCTTTGCTATTTCATATTTCTGTCCCCTGCCATGAACCTTTAACCTGGGGAAGTCTGCTTCCTTTTAGGCAATTTCACCAAGTGGCTCAATTCCCCAGTTGTCTACAACTATCCAGCAATGTCACTTATAAGAATCTTACTAGATCATTTAAAAATATACCTAGGTTCATCTTTTACTTGAGCACTTTTTTTTAAACTGAAAGTATGTCTTGTAAATGTGTAATTTCACAAACTTAATATTATCTGAAGTCAACTTATTCTGATGCAGTTTCAACATATTTCTTCTTTCTGTGGTAATGCAGACACTGGATTAATATATTCCCTTAGATGGAAAAATGCAAAACGTCTGCATTGAATTCTACCTAGGAAAACTGCCCTGTTGCTAATAGACAACGGCTCTAGCTCTATTCATTTTCAAACATTTCTCGGAGTAGAGGGTAAGGCTCTGATCCCCTCTGTTTCACTGTGGTTTCCAGACTTAACAGTTTTATTGCAGATTATGTGGGAGAAGATTTTACAACTGTTTTTATTTGAAATTTATAATTGTGAAATTGATACATATCAGTTTCCTCATCATATGGAAGAGTCAGTTCAAAAGGATTAAGTGACTTTTCTGAGACACATGGGTGGTGGGACCTGAAATCTGCGCCACCTCTATTAGTTGCACATTCATTTTCCCCCCAAATATATCATTCAGACTTCAATGTTAACTCAAGATTAAAAGTTGATAATAAAACAATGCAATTGCTGGAATACATATTACATATGTGAAAGTATTTATTTAGATTTTATGGTGTGAGGCTTATCTTTGCTTCAACAAACATTACTTTATCACATGACTCATGTGAGAAGTCAGGTTCAGATTCAGTAGAGGTCTGCAACTCACCTGTGTTATAAGATTAACCTATAATACATTTTTAAACTGAACTCATTCTTTTAAAAAACAAAGTAGGTTTTAAATTTAAAAAGTGTTCCCTTCACCTTTAATCTCTTTGATGTATCTGCATCCCAAATAATAAGAAGGATTTCAGTTTATTATCCCACTCCATTTTATTTTCTTTCTACCTTTACCAGACGGAAATGTCACCAAATAAAGATACTAACCACATTCAATGTTGGTGTGAGAATGACAGGTAATTATTGCTTTAACTCGAGTGCTCGTATGCTAATGGATTAGCGACAGTTACTGATATCATTATAATAGGCCACCAGGAAAAAATGATTCAGAAGTCTCACATTAGACTGGCTGGGATGAGATATGCAATTACCTCCAAGGATGAGATGTATCACTGTCACTCTGGCTTCTCAGAGTGTGAACACAGAGAATGACACACATCAAGGGAAAGTAAGAAATAGCACTAATGCTCAAAATGTCTGTACAGTGTCTAAGTGCTGAGGGAACTGAACTGGAAGATCTCTTGATAAATTATCATCACCTGTGTTTCCATTTTTATCTAAAACATGGCACTTCACATACTTGTTGGAACCAATGTCTTGAATACATCTTGCCCTATGAACTTCAGGGCACAAAACTGAATTCATGGAGATATGGAATCAGAGTGAAATTTAAGGATATTCTCCTTCAATTTTGGCATTGGATAAAAGACCCTTCTCTGCAGCCCCATTTTTGAACCATCCTGAATTTATGGGAGTGCATGGCAGTTCCAGAACTCAATCCTAAATTCATTGTTTTTTAAGTAGTTGGCAGGACTTCCTTGTCAGTTCCCTGGTGTATATTTTGCATTGTTGTTGACTTTTCATTTCTGTCCGTTGTAACTATATTCTCTTAAAATCTTCAGTTCCTATTAGCTCCTCCCTGAGGAAGAGGATTACAAAAGGAAAAGAATCTAATTAGATTGCCCATTACTTATTGGGACATATTTGCTAATGGATCAATACATAGATACCGTCTCCTTACAACTGCCTCTTCTGCCAATCAAATGTTCTAGGATTCATTTTTTACATTTGGCTATTATTAGAAGAGCTTTGGTGCTGGTTTATGGTTTAGGGTTTGTGTCAAGGATTTGTTAATTACATATATTAATGGGAATATTTCTTCCAAGGAAGATACCTACAATGGCATTGACTTGAAAATTGTTTGAATGTCTCAGTGTAAAAATGGAACTAAGACATTGTTCCACAAACCAAATGACCCCAGCAACAATTTGATTATACTCACTGATCCCATAAGAAATTTGGCAATGACATAGTGAGTAAACTTTTCTCTGTTTCAATGTCCTTAAATGAGTGGGGTGACTTAATCTTAAAAGTGTTGGAACAGCAGGGACTGCAGATCCATTTCCATGTTAGCTTCTTCACTCACAATATCTGTTGCCTGGGTTGTGATGGCTGAAGGATGGACTCAGGTGATACTCTTAAGCAAGTCACCTGTATGTTGCCTCTGGCATGGCAGTGTCAGAGTAGTTGGACTTCTACTTGTGAGCTTGTTAAATTTCCAAGAGTAAGTGTTACAGTAAACAAGGTAAAACCTGTATGACTTTTTATCAGCTAGGTTTGGAATTCATCTAGATGTATTTATGGGCTGAGGTGGTGATAGGCCCACCCACATTCAAGGAAATGGGACACACACTCCATCCCTCAATTGAAGAATGTTAAAGGATTTGTTTAGGTTTTTTGAAACCTTCACAGACACGTACATCTTATTTGCTAATGAAGAAATTTGACATTCTACTTCTTTAGACATTCTAATACCAGCAATGCAAAATAAAATCATTAATGCTTATAATGAAAACTATTAGAAGGATAAATGCCAGAGAGTTAAAATTTGGTTATTTATTGGTAAAAGGGATTGCAACAACTTTTAGAAACAAAAAAATAATAAAATATAAAAAATGAAATACCACATTTATTAAATTATTTCAAGATAGTAACACTTAATGCATGTTCATGTATGGCCATTCACATTAACTGACGGTGCACATGCTCATTAGTACTACTCCTTTATAAAGTGAGTTTGCAGGATAACAAGATCTTAAAAACAGTCCTACATTTTGTCTCAATAAAACCAGTGTTATAATTTTTAATATAGAAATTCTTTTAAGTACATAAAAACATTTCTGGTATATTATTTTATTAAAAAATAACAGACATTTCAGATTTAGAAAAATGGTTAAACAATAGTGGTTATTAGTAGACAACATAGTCAATTAAATATGATAATTATGAAAAATTTTTTAATTGCATGGGCAGATTTCCATAATGTTAATTAGATGAAAAAGATACAAATACATATGCTTGTGTGTGTATCACACACTATTTAGCTAGAGAAATGCAGATATAGATAGATAGACAGATGGATAGGTGATAGAGTTTTAGTTATATGTATCTGTGGCATATAATTCTGGTGGCTACTATTGATAAGAACAATTTAACAATAATTATATGCAAGCTCCAGAGAAGTTGAGACACACTCTGTTCCTATGGGGAGTTGAAGTAGAATATATCTAAGGGTTTGCTTGTTTATTTGTTTTTAATCTCTGTAAATCCTAGTTTGCATACTGAGGTCAGTAAGATGACATTATTATCCGTGGTAATAATTCTGAATGTGACATGGCGTGGCATATTCCAAATATGATCAGCTACCTATGTATTTTAAAAACAACATATCTTTAAGTTCATTATATTTTAGAAGTAAGAGCATCTCACTTTTAACAATAAATGTCCTCTGATATATTCAGCAGATTTTATGTGACATGTTACATTAGACTGAGTTACTGGAGCAAGTAATTCATATTTATATCCCCAGGACATAGCAAAACAAAACCAAACAAAATAAAAAACAATCCTACAATAGGCCTTTTTTTTTAAGTTTCAAGGTTTTATTTAAATTTTGGTTAGGTAACATACAGTGTAATACTAGTTTTAAGAGTAGAATTTAGTGATTCATCATTTACATAAAACACCCAGTGCTCATCACAATAAGTACCCTCATTAAAAGAATAGGCCTTAATAAAAACTCAATAAATAATCAGTTTATGATCTATTGTACAACTCTTTGGCCAATGGACAAAGTGTATAGGTCATTTTGGATCTGCTCTTGGGGTGCACACCATCACAAACTAGTCTGGTAGGACATTTAATTATGAAGGCAACTATACTATAACACTGTTTTGCTTTGAGCTTCTATTCAACACTAGAATATTAGTTCCACCAACAGCATTAGTCCTTTTAAATATCACTCAAAGATTGACTTCCTGACTTTCCTTTTTTAAAAAATATTTATTTATTTATTTTAGAGGGGGGGTGTTGGTGGAGGGGCAGAGCGGAGAGGGAGAGAATCTCAAGCAGACTCCCCACTGATCATGGAGCCTGTTGCAGGGCTTGATCCCACAACCCTGAGATCATGACCTGAGCCAAAATCAAGAGCTGGATACTTAACTGACTGAGGCATCCAGGTGCCCCTTGACTTTTCTTTTCTATAGATCTTCATTTACAGATATGTAGTTAATAAGAAAATGATGAAAAGAATATAACAGTGTCCTCTGCATTAGTCATCAATTTAACTAATAATGACTAAGATAACCTATGATAATTTCCAGATTCCATTTGTGTGTTGGTGAAATGACCTATATCTTGATGAAACTTTTATCCTCCCATTGATTTTCTCCAGTCATTTGCTCAAGAATTCAGGAGCAAGTTTCACTTCTTTGAATTTTTATCCACTTCCTGGAACCAAAAATATTCCAAAACAAGTGGTTTTGAAGAATGTTTCATTTTTATTCTGGAGAATAAATATAGAAGAGAGATATTAGGCAGTATGTGTGGGTTTGCTGGGAGAAAGGAAGCATAGCACAGCTCTAGGACAGCTCTAAGATAGAATAAGCATAGAAAAAAATATCACTCTTGTGCATAAGTAGGCCTAAAGAACAGATGGTTATACTAAGTTCAATGTTAGGTCTGTTGAATGTCTGATGGACTAAAGAATAACCAGGGAGAGATAAAGATGTGTTGTACATTTCAGCCCACAATGATAAATGTACCTTTTTTTTTCTTTTTAAGATTTTATTTATGTATTTACTTATTTGAGAGAAAGAGAGAGCATGAGCAATGAACAGGGGGCAGGGGGCAGAGGGAGAGCGACAAGCTGACTTCCTGCTGAACACGGAGCCCGATGTGGGGCTTGATCTCATAACCCTGAGATCATGACCTGGGCCAAAATCAAGAGTCAGACAGCTAATGACTGAGCCACCCAGGCACCCCAGTGAATGTACCTTTTTAAAAAATTGAAGTACAGTTGACACACAATGTTATAGTTTCATGTGCACAACGTAGTGACAAGACTATATGTTATGCTGTTTTTACCATAGCATAGTTACCCTCCATCACCAAACAGAACGCTATTACAATATCATTGACTATATTCCCTATGATGTACCTTTCATTCTCGTGACTTATTAATTCCATAACTCGAAGCCTGTACCTCATACATCCCTTTACCCCTTTTTGCCCATCTCCCCACCCCCTCTGGGACCTACCAGAGGGGAGAGGGGTCTGTTTCTGCTTTATTTGTTTGTTCATTTTGGTTTGGGGTTTTTGTTTAGATTTTACATATAAATAAAATCATATGGTATTTGTGTTTCTCTGTCTGACTTATTTCACTTAGCATAATACCCTCTAGGTCCATCCGTGTTGTCACAAATAACCAGATCTCATTCTTGTTTATACCTGGTAATATTTGATTGTATATATATATATGCCTCATCTTCTTTATCTATTCCTGTTGATGGTTGCTTAAGTTACTTCCATATCTTGGCTATTGTAAATAATGCTGCAATAAACATAGGGGAGCATCCATATTTTCAAATTAGTGTTTTCATTTTCTTTGGGTAAATACCCAGTAATGGAATTACAGGATCATATGGTAATTCTATTTTTAATTTTTTGAGGGACCTCAATACTATTTTCCACAGTGACTGCACCAACTTATATTCTAACAGTGCATGACGGTTCCCTTTTCTCCGCATCCTCGCTATTTCTTGTCCTTTTTATTCTAACCATTCTGACGCATATAAGGTGATATATCATAGTGGTTTGTTTTGTTTTGTTTATTTTTTTTATTTTTTAAAGATTTTATTTATTTATTTGACAGAGAGAGAGAAAGAGATCACAAGGGGGGTGGGGAGTGGGGGTGGTGAGGGAGAGGGAGAAGCAGGCTCCTGGCCGAGCAGGGAGCCCGATGCAAGCCTTGATCCCAGGACCCTGGGATCCTGACCTGAGCAGAAGGCAGACGCTTAACCAACTGAGCCACCAAGGCAACCTCTAATGGTGGTTTTGATTTGCATTTCTCTGATGATGAGTGATGTTGAGCATTTTTCCATGTGTCTATTGGTCATCTGTATATCTTCTTTGGAGAAATATCTGTTTAGGTCCTCTCCTCATTTTTTAAAAAAAAAACTTGATTTTAATTAAATTTGATTTTTTTGGTGTTGAGGAAACATATCTAGAAAAATGTCGCTAAGGCTCTTAAATGTACTTTTAATTTCATCTGATCCTGTTATCCTACTTTAAAATCTCAATGCCTTCTCATTACACTTAAATTAAATTCCAACTCTTTACTGTGGCCTGAAGAGTCCAGCCCTTAACTGCTCTTCCATCTTCTCTTATCTTTCACCTCACCTTTTACCATCCTCTCTGACTCAACCTCACCAACCTTATCTCTTCCTCAAATGTTCCATGATGCTTCTTTCCTGTGTTCTATGACACACATTTCTCTCTGTCTGGGAAACTCTTCCCATCCCATTATCTGCATAGTTCCTAAGCATCCTTTACACTTCAGATACATTTTCAATTCCCAAAGAGAGCCTTTCTTGTACTTTACAAGTTAAACTCCACCTCTGATAGGTTCTAAAAGGAAGACCACAAAGACATCATAAATTATCAAAATTGCAATTAGGTATCATGATAGGTTTCATACCCTAGAAGTGAAGTCTGAAGTCAGTATGGACTTTTTGCTTAAGTAGTTTTTTGGGAGATAATGGGAGTAAGGGAGGCAGCATATAAAAGGAAGAAGAAGAAGAAAAAAGAAAGAAAGAACAAAATGTAGACCCAGCTACAGACAAGCATCAATTTCTTCTAAAGTCTGGAGTACAAATTCTACCACAGAGTTAATCCTGCCTGTAGCAAGGGGCAGTCTTTTTGTAACATCCCTTCAATCAGCCTTAGTTGTTAACCAAGGTATACAGAGAGGTGTTATGGTAGAACTTCAGTTAATTGGCTCCAGGATGGCCAGTAGCAATGCTCTGAGATCAGGACAGCTATAGGTTGTTACCAACAAACAAAGCACAGAGAGGGAGGAGGGATGATTACACCAGTTGGTAAAGGTGATCTCATCAGGGCACCAGCAACATTCATTACATGTATATCTAGCTATTCCTTTTATTCCTTTTGGTCATGAATGCCTTTCTAAATCTGCAGACTGCAAGCTCTGTGAAAGCAAAGATGGTGTCTGCTTTTATGTGCCATGGCATTCCAGTGGGCACATACCACCATAAGATGCACTTAATAATTAGTTATTTAAAGAAGGAATGGATCAGTTGTTGCTTTGATATGGGAAGCCTACAACATATATGGAATTATAGAAAATGAAGTATTAAATTTTATGAATCCTTAGCATGTGAAGATTACTGATCTAGAAAGAAATCATTGTCTAGGAATCTAGTAGTATACAAATAGTGTCTCTTCACCCAAATAGATATGCTTACCTCACAGAACCTCACAGTTGAAAGAGACATTAGAGATATTTAGTCCAGTTCCCCAGCAGAAGTTTGATATTTCTCTACTATGTCTGTTATAAACAAAAATGTACCTGCCTTAACCCTTCTGAATGGAACAGCTATTGGAAGTGATGGGATGCCCATTACTTTACTAAGTAATGTAATGTCCAAACTGTTGTTGGACAGATATAATACTTAATTCTAAGTCCAAATAACCAAAATCCAAACTCTGAAAATTTGGAAGTTCCTTATTTTACTGCATTTGTAATCCAGACAGCAAACAGCAAAAAACCTTAATATTGAGTTTTAGCTTAGAGCAAAATTCTATGAATTTTATCTTACCTTAATATAATTAGCTGACTTAACCAATGCTTTATCAGCCTGTACATATCAGAAAGAGAAAATGTAAAACTCAATAGACGATAATTTAGCCAAACAGTTAAAAATCTTTGGGTAAATGTATTTTCCCCAGAAAGAGATGCAAAATTGTGGCATTTGGAATGAAAATATAGTACATATGTCTCTTACTCCTTTTCTGCACAAATGGGAGACATTACTAATATGTCATGGCATTTCCCTGCTTTGCCTAGATAATAACAGAATCTTCCCTGGAAGAGCATGCCATTCAGCCACTATCAATCAATCACCACTGGCAATTGTGATGGACTTACATACTGTCTCTGCTGAAGGGGAAGAGCACAGAATTCTACATAGCCCTATTGTTACCTAAGAGGACTGTTTATAGTCCCTTCCTTTGTGGGCTGCAGGTTCTTCAAATACCAAATGATATAGTTGGGATGTTCTTTCCAACATCTTTCATAAGAGCTCAAGAAAGCGTCAACACCACTACCACCACGGCCACCAAATTAATAATAAAATAATAATGAAATTGAATTTAAAAAAAAAAACAAATAAACAAAACTGAAAGCTGCAAAGTTTCACCTTCTACTAATTTTATTCAGAAAAGGGTCACACATACCTCACTCCCTTGGTCTGTGCAGGCTCATTTATTTGTTTCCATTAAAATGTCTGCTCTGGTGTGTTTCTTCACTCAGTGAACGCTCTCCCTTTTGATTTAAATGAATGCTTATCTGTAAGTCACAAAACGAAGTAATGCTTAAGCAAAATACGTAGTCTGGGAGGAAACAAGCACACAAAGGACAAATAAACAAAATGATTGAATACTCAGGGCTAGACGTTTTATTGGGAATACTGCACAGAAAATAAGACAATGGGAATTGATAATGGCTCATTTTCTTTCTGGTAATTCTAAATTGCTAAGTAAGTTAAATGAGATTGGAGCAAAAAAGGTCAAATTAATGTTCACCTTTTTTTCCCCAATGTGACAGACGATAATTTCCACAGTGTTTTATTTGATTGCTTTGAGGTATCTCTATAACCTCATTTAAGTGGAATATTGTGTCCATATTGAATCCTTTAGAATGTAGTTCTTCCAACATTTTAAAAGATTCAAAAAATTTCAGAACTCAGTTCATTAGTGTTTCAATTTTCCTCAGTATTATCAAATTACCTTATTACAGGAAAAAAAAGGTTTATTTATACAACATCATTTTTTCATTTATTCTTCCCTTAACACATGAAGATTTATGATCCCTGAGTTTTCCCCTCCTAGATGCAAGGATGCCATTGCCCGTGATGTTTTGAAGAGTGGATAATATTGTCATCTGAACATTCTTTTCTTTCCAGTTTGCCTCAGTATCTGGGGTCTTCATCCAACCTCCATTATACCCAAGATCTAAATTAGTTTTGCAAGTTTCCAAAAACGTATCTATCGTTTATCTATTTTCCTGATCAGATAGCTGAATAGACTAAACTTTTCAAGGGATCTTTAGTAAACTAACAATGTTTCTTTACATGTTAGGCATCTGCAACATCTTGGTATCCACTGTCTCCAAAAAGCTTAATTCCTCCTTTACATAGGGTGTTTTAAAAGTCAATTGTATTTTCCAATGTTTTCAAAAGGAATCATGGATATTTTTAGACAAGTAAGGCTCTTCCATTTATATTTTAGGTAAAGCATGTTCTCAAAGTCATAATGGTATTAATGTTAGAACCAGAATATGAAATCTTGTCCTTTAAAATGATGCTTTTTTGCTTAAGATGTAAGCTTTTCCTTGAAAATACTTTAAAAAATTGAATAGCTTATTGTAGGCATCATGAATAAATGAGAAGGATATTTTTGTGTTCTGCTGAACTTTCAAGAACAGCTAGAATTAATTCTTCTTAATAAAAATGGCCAAATGTGGTCAACAGAATATGGCATGTTCATCATTAACCCATCCATGTTTTCTTTCTACTTTTATTTATGTTTTAAATAGTGAAAGGGAGCTCTCCATTTTCTGTTGGAGTCTTTCTCTGAGATTTCCACTGTGGTTGTCATTTTAAAATTGCAATTTTCTCTTTTACTGTCCTTATAGTTAACTATCTTCTGTACTCCAAAAAAGTGTTGGAAAGGTAGAAAAAAAGAGAGATGGGGCTGGACCAGACTTCTCATTTATTTTCTTTTATTCATTCAATGCAGACTCTTTAATTTACTTGATCTTGGTGACATTTTTAAATTACCTATAACTTTTCTTATATCTTCTGCAAAAGGGGAAAAATAATACCTTCTTTGAATAGTTGACATTCAAATTAATTGAAAAATATATCTATAGAGCTGAGAATATTACATGGAACATATTCTAAATTCAACAAATATTATCTCCCCTCCTCTTTTATAAAATACATTAATCTCGGGAAAGGACCAAATGTTAATTTTTTTAGAAATTATTTCAAATATTTCAAGCTTGCTAGTTCCCCTTATGTATCAACTTTATGATAATATTTTTAAAAATTAGTTCATTCATTTGTGTGTTCATTTATATTCACCTATTCACTTAATAAACACATATAAACTGCCTATTACTATCTGTGACCACGGGGTAAGAACTTTGAATAAGGTAGTGTATTAATTCTCTATAGCTATCATGACAAAGTACCACACATTGGAATTTGTGTACAAAATACCACAACAGAAATTTGTCTCACAGTTCGAAGGTAGAAGTTTGAAATCAAAGTGTTGGCAGAGTTGATTCCTTTTGAGGCCTGTGAGGAGAGATTGTGTCCCAGGCCTCTCTTTTGGGCTTATCTTTATGGTCATATGACATTCTCCTTGTTTATATGTCTGTCTCCAAATTACCCCCATTTTATAAGGAAGCCAGTCATATTGGATTAGGGCCCATCCTAATGATCTTTAAGTTAATTACCTCTATAAAGACTCTATCTGTATATAAGATCACAGTATGAGGTCCTGGGGGTTAGGATGTCAACATATAATACTTTTGGAGTGCATAATTCACTCCGGACAGAATTAGGAACTTACACTCTATTGAGATATCTCAAAATACATCTTCATAAATACTTAAATGTTATTCATCATGGATTGTGTTCCAAACAGTTATACTCTATATGGATAGAAAAAAGAGGTTGAATATTTTACATTATATTGTTTTCCATCATTAAAACAAATCCAGAGGTTCTTTTTAAGGGATAGTTAAGGGAAATCTCTTCTGTTTTCTGGCGTGCCTACTCAAGTCCTTCTGGCACTGGTTGTCTAGATCATACTTATGTGTCTTGGTTGATTCCTGTAAGTTTGCGATGAAAAATCAAAGTAGAAAGAATCTAGAACCATTTTACCTCAAAAATACATGGCACCATTTTATTTGAAACACCAGAATTGCCAGTGTTTTTTAATGACTATTTTTCATTTAGGGTTCTATTCTTATCTTAAAAGGATAAAATGCCTATTCCTTTTTCTTTAATCATTAAAATCAATCAAACAAACAAGGATCTCCAGGAGAGCACAGAGATAAATACAGAAGAATGTAGCCAAGGGGACTTTGATAATTAAGTTAATATTAAGTAACTTAAACTCTCTATAGAAGGTATAAGTTATATCTTTGGTAGAATAAGCTAATCTAGGTGGGAGTTTTTTAAAAAGTTATTGTATAGACTAATCTTTATGAATTAATTTTTAGAAAATTCTCCAGATACCTGGTATTTTAATGATGGGAACAATGTTAATTTTTTCTGCTATTCCGAAGGACATCTATCGTAAAACAAAAGTATAATGCAATATAAGTCACAATATAAAATTGATATTTCAACTGTAGAAACGTATTTTTTAAAAATCAGCGACATAGGGGTGCCGGGGTGGCTCAGTTGGTTAAGTGTCCGACTCTTGATTTTGGCTCAGGTCGAGATCTCAGGGTCCTGGGGTTGAGCCCCAAGTCTATGCTTCTCAGTGTTCAGTGGGGAATCTGCTTGAGATTCTCTCCCACTGCCCTATATCCCCCTCAAATAAATAAATAAATAAATAAATAAATAAGATATCTTTAAAAATCAATGATACAACAGAATTTTTGTGAGATTTAGTTTTTGCATTTCCTTTTGTTTCTTGGTTTGTTTAACCACACTAGTAAATGTGCTGCGCTCCTTTCATGGGGTATATAACAGGGATATGTTTTCACTACTCTCCTACTTCAAGATGCTCATTATGAATTAAATATAATGCAAAGATGTTCCTTCTATCACTTTGCCAAGTGTTATGTATGTCACCATGGCTTAAGATATCCTGAAGTCACAGAAGTTCCTGTGTATTCAATATCTTCTTTCATATATTCCTTCTTTCAGTCCCTTTTCCTCACAGTTTTCAAGAGATAGGTCATATTTTAGATATACTGTAAAATTTAGCTCTACACATCTATGCATGTCTTTTTAACTCCATTCTCCCCTAGCTAGCATTCATTTTTATCTCCAAATTAAAAGACATTCCTTCTTTCCCACCCTACACTCTGGATAAATATTCTCTGAGGTACATAGGGAAAGTCTTCCTTTAAATATCAAAATAAATAATTTTTATAATAGTATATAAAAGTATATAAAATATATCTATAATATAATACATATTTATTACATATAAATATAAAATATTAAGCAGCTCTTTCTCTAAAGAAGAGACAGATAGGTAAAGAGATAATATAAATTATAAAATATATATATATATCTAAAGTATATATATGTATGTATATACACATATATATTTAAACCAGATACAACTCATATCTGATTTAAAAGTTGTCTTCCTCATTCTTTTGGGTAGAGAAAGGCCTGTCATTTAAAAGTATAATACCAATATTTAACATAGATATATTAAAGAACTGAAAAAATACAGAGTCAAAAGCCCAGCAATCCCACATCTAAAATATTCATGAATATGTTTACCTAAACATATATACTCGAATGTTCACAGTAGCACTGTTTATAGTTATCAAAATTGGAAACTATTCATATACCCATCAACAGTAGAATAAATATATGAATCATGTTTTATGCACACAGTGAATACTCTAGAGCAATGAGAATGAACAAAAGACGATTTCATATTTACAGATTGGTATTAGATGTTTTGCTTGGATCAGCACTGGAGGAAAGTAAAAGGAGGAAGCAGGATTGGACAGAAGGAGAAGTCAAGCTTTGAGCCAGTCCCCCCAGAATTGTTTGACCAACACTACAAAGAGTTTTAAAGAAAGAATGGTCCATCAGAGATTTATGGAATTAGGACAAGAGGGCTGACCTTATGTACCCCTATATGGATCAGTGATTGGATATTTGTCACCCTGGAGAGTGGCTAAGTAGGTGAGATTCCTTTCTTCGCTTAAATCAATTTTATTATTTTTTTTAAAGATTTATTTATTTATTTTAGAGAGAGAGAGAGAGAGAGAGAGAGAGCATGAGCCGGGGCGGGGCAGAGGGAGAAGGAGAGGGAGAGAGCCTACTCCCCTCTGAGCAGGGAGCCCAGAAGGGGTGATCTCACTACCCTGAGACCAGGACCTGAGCTGGAATCAAGAGTGGGACGCTTAACTAATTGAGCCACCCAGGCACCCCAGTTTAATCAATTTTATTTTATTTTTTTTTCCTTTGAGAGAGAGAGAGAGCAGGAAGAGGAGCAAAGGGAGAGGGAGAAGCAGACTCCTCGCTGAGCAGGGAGCCTGACGTGGGGCTTGATCCTACGACCCTGGAATCATGATCCTAGCTGAAGGCAGACGCTCAACCCACTGAACCACCCAGGTGCCCCGCAGTTAAATCAGTTTTAAAAGGGAACTGACAGCTGGGGTCTGTCTGCTGGCATTATTCCCAGCAGCTAGTGTAATAAGTCCTTTACTCTAAGAGGGGTTCCTAGATGTGGGTGGTATCACAGTATCTACTATACTCCTGCAACAAGATGGTTGAATCTCAGAAACTAAATTCTAAATGAAAGACCGTGGGCGCAAATTAGTAATACTATATGATACCATTTATATGAAATACATAAATAGGTAAATTGAATACTGTTAGAACTGTGTATGGTGGTAAATGCTGAAGTTTAATGTTCCCTTTCTTGGTATGGGTGCTAGGTAGATGGGTATATCCACTCAGTATCTAAGCATCATTTGAGCTGTATATTTAGGATTAGTGAATCTTTCCATATATATCTAACAAGATGAGGTTGTGGATACTTTTCTATAAGAAGGCAGGGGAGGAGGGGAGTCTACCTTTTAAAAAAATCTATTTATTGATCTATCATATATCTACAATGTGTGCATACATGTATTGGGGGAGTATAATATTTCTTTCATTTCTACTCTTTATTGATATATTTCTAAAAACCACTGTTTGCAATGCATTTTTCATTCCTAGATGCAGCCAAACCAGGCTTTTCTGTCCTGCACACTGTTTTAGCCTAACATAAGGCAATATCACAACTGAGAAAAATTATGGAGGATTTAAATAAGTTGCAGTTCAAATTGAAAAGATCATCTCCAAAACTCTGAAGCACATTCAACACTAAAGTTCCATCTAGGAGTAAATATGTAATAGAGAGATTTTTTATGTTAGAGGAATATAAGTAATATTCCATATTCACTTACATGGATTCAGGAAATCATAATATACATGTCTAACTTTATACACACACATACACACTCACAAACACATATATATTATATAGTCTGTATATAAATAGACAAAGGCATATTTGGTTTATAGTTTCTGCTCTTGAATAGCTCTTACTCCAAAGAAGAGACAAATAGGTAAAGAGATAATTATCAAATCACTGAGAATCTTTATCTGAAGTTTCTGACTCTTAAGTAGAAAAGGAGACTGTAGCTCACATCTGTGTTTATATCAAAATATTATATTAGCTTTCTAAGAGGTCATGCCACTGCTGGCACATCATCTATCTAGGGCATTCTTTGCCTTGTCTGCTAACCCTCTTAGCTGGAATGAACACACATGCGCGCACACACACACACACACACACACATCACATAATGGCAAAATAGATTTGGGAAAAATTGGTTCAAATAGCAGAATATTGCTGTACATAAATCACAGTTGACCCAAAAGGTAACTCAGACTATTGGAATGTTTTATATGTAGCTGGCCTACTTCTAAAATGCTTGCCCAAGCTACTCTTCATACATTTCAGCTATCTAAATCCTTTTTATATTTCATTAAATCGGTCAACTCTTGAAACGCAAAGCCTGTTTATTGGCGAGCTTCTTAACAGTGCCCTGGTGAATATTGCTAATGATCAAGAAACTCTTGGTTAGTATTAATATACTCTCAAAATCCCCTTCAATTCAATACTCCAGCCAGGTACATCCAATTGATCTGTGTTGGCCCATAATATGCCACCTTTTGGCCATTGCTTCCAATTCTGGGTTTAGGGAAACCAAATCTCACCTTCAGGAATTGAGTATGGAGTTGAGAATAAATTATAATTGAATTATCATGTAGGCATATTCTTTCAATTCTATAAATAAAATATTTTTTGAGCTCAGGGTATTTGAGGACATTTTCATCTTGGAGTAATATTATTTGTAAAGCACTAAGTGTCCTTTGCCATTTCCCAAACCTGACACAGATGTCAGCCCCTGAAGAGAGGAAGTGAATAATAGCATGCCCATGATCTTGAAGACCTTGCAATTTCACAAGTGACGCAAATAAACTCAGTAATCATGAGACAGTAATGTAGGTACTAGGAAATTGGTAGGTATGTGTTGGTAAGCACTGATGGTAAGGCACTTAATCCTGTCAAGGGGATGAAGATTTTTTGGAACCATTATGGCAGACTTTACAGAAGTAAACCCTAAACTGTCTTTTTTTTTTTTAACTATGTTAATCACCATATATTACATCATTAGTGTTTTTTCAATTTTTTATTGTTATGTTAATCACAATACATTACATCATTAGTTTTTGATGTAGTGTTCCATGAGTCATTGTTTGTGCATAACACCCAGTGCTCCATGCAGTACGTGTCCTCTTTAATACCCATCACCAGGCTAACCCATCCCCCACCCCCCTCCCCTCCAGAACCCTCAGTTTGTTTCTCAGAGTCCGTAGTCTCTCATGGTTCATCTCCCCCTCTGATTTCCCCCCCTTCATTCTTCCCCTCCGGCTATCGTCTTTTTTTTTTTTTCTTGACATATGTTGCATTGTTTGTTTCAGAGGTACAGACCTGTGATTCAACAGTCCTGCACAATGCACAGCGCTCACCATAGCACATACCCTCCCCAATGTCTATCACCCAGCCACCCCATCCCTCCCACCCCCCACCACTCCAGCAACGCTCAGTTTGTCTCTTGAGATTAAGAATTCCTCATATCAGACATTTGGGGGTTAGGTAAGAGGAAAAAAGAAAAGGGAGTTTAGGGTGGTCCTGGAGGCAAAGGAGGAGGAGCACCAGTCAAACATTCAGAAAGACCTGAATGAGGAATACTTGTCTGATGCCACAGATTTATATTCAGCATAAAACTTGGAAAAAGTCACTCTGCTTAAAGCTCTGAGCCCATGTCAAAATTGTATTCCAGCTCCCTTCTCCTAGAAAAGTTGTCTTTTCTCCAGTTGCTGAAAAATTACATGCTACAGCTTTCTTTCTCCAGTATTGACAAATGGTTAAATGGAAAGGGAGGCCAAAAAAGAAAATCAATGTGATTTTACACAGTCCTCATTATTAGGTCAAACATGTCTTCTCCGTGCATACGGAGGCTGGTTTCCTTGCTCTGAGTAAGGCTTTTAAAAGGTTGCTTGCTGGCTGAACTGTCAGCTCAGGGAGAGAAAAAATTGGTTTTCAAAATCTATCTACATAAAAGAGTAAAGTAAAACCTCATATACCACATTTTGATTCTATCTTTCATTAACATCATTAATGCAGAACCAAGGAGGAAACACTAAATGGTCATTTCCATTTAAAATAAAGAACCATAGGGCGCCTGGGTGGCTCAGTTGGTTAGGCGACAGCCTTCGGCTCAGGTCATGATCCTGGAGTCCCGGGATGGAGTCCCGCATCGGGCTCCCTACTCAGCGGGGAGTCTGCTTCTTCCTCTGACCCTCTTCCCTCTCGTGCTCTCTATCTCTCATTCTCTCTCTCGCAAATAAATAAATGAAATCTTTAAAAAAAAATAAAGAATAAAATAAAGAACCATAAAGATTTCATGATGGAAGGGTCTTTAGGGATCATCCATGTCAAACACCATTTTTCCCTTTATTCTATAAAAATGGAAATTGGTGCACAGAGAAGTCAAGTGGCTTGCCCAAGGTGACAAATTGAGCTAGTGGCTGAACCTGAGTTTGGTCCCCGTAGAATGTGTAAAGAAGCCCAGGCATTTGAATCTGCAGTGTGAGGGAGAATAGTTTATTTCAAATTACATTTTGTTATTCCTTTAAAAAGAAAGCTTTTTATTGAAATAAAAGCATTTATGTGACTGTTCCATGGTATCTATTTCTGGCTAGCTGGGTCTATGTTGGGGTGGGGACATATACTCTTCATTCCTTAGAATCCGCATCTTCCACCAGTGGTTCTCAACACTGTCTGCACATTAAAAACACTTGAAGGGCTTTAAAAAAAATCAATGCCCAGGCTCTGCTCCCTGGAGATTCTAATTTAAATGGTCTAGGATGGTATCCTAACAACTATATATTTAAAGTTCCCTATAGGATTCTAATACCAAGTCAGTACAGAGTACAGCTTCCCTGACCCAGCATCAAAATGAACAATCAGTTGTTCATAAACCTTCCCAGATTCATGTGCTATCTGTACTGTTAATTATTTATTATTTTCCTCACATTGATATTTAACTTAATTAACTTTAAAAAATACATTTTAGAGTGTATGACAAATGATAAACAATTAACACCCATTTAAAAATAAAGTATGGGGCACCTTGGTGGCTCAGTTCATTGAGTGACTTGATTTCGACTCAGGTCATGATCTCAGGGTTGTGAGATTGAGCCCCGTGGGACTCACATGCTGGGTGTGGAACGTGCTTAAGATTCTCTCTCTCCCGCTCCCTTTGCCCTTCCTCCACCTCTAAAAATAAATAAGTAACTAAAAATAAAAATAAAAATGAAATAAACATGATGTAACCAATATTATTAAATATTAGGTGGATGCCCTTGCTTGCCTGAGCTTTTGAGCCTAGAGCTTGTTATTTCTTTACTAAACTTCTAGATAGCACATAAAAGGGAGAGGTTTAAGGCAGTCATGTGACCACCAAGACCTCTTTTCTGATGTATGTGGATAGACTGACAGAGAAGTATAAAGGGCACACTTAAAAAAAAAAATGCCTGGCCTCTTAAAATATAAAATCATCGTTCTTAATACCAAGGGTAAATGTCCCACATCCCAAGAATCTGTGAATTAACATTCAGGAAGAATCACAGGATTTAGTCTTCCTTTCTTGCATCTGTAAACATACCAAGCTCCTGTCTTGGTCTTTCTGCTGCTTTCAGTGGGGCTATGACCACACCGCACTATTTAAGGTTGGTGACTTCTACTTTTAACTTCTACATTTAACTCCCTGGTTAAGTGGATACATCTTTCATGAGGAACCTGTAACAAAATGAGATATGGCATATCTACTCCACTGACTTCCTTATGCTTCCAGAGTTCCCAAAAGTAGCCCACTAGATGAGTCAGGTATATGCAAATTGCTTTACAGTTGCGTTTGAGAAATTCCAGGGAATATTCGAACACAGGAAATGAGAAGTCATGTTTCTAGCTAAGTCGGCTACTTTCTGCAGACTCAACTGAAGGCATTTAATGAAATAGGCCCACATGAGAAGGAGGGTCTCCAGCAGATGTCCTTATGAGAAAAGGACTCCAATAAATCAGTCACCAAATTCTGAAAGAAAATGGTGGCATAAGTAACACGAAGGTCTTAAGGGAAGGGCAGTGTCAGACACACACAGAAAGGCATGTGTCACATAAATACACAACACACTTACATTCTCAAAGCTTTATGGAGAATGCATAAGTAATGATAGTTTTCTACTTGGAGAGCCCTAGCCAGCTTTCTCAAACTGCTTCTGGCTGCAGCCAATCAGTTTACAGTATTGACCATTTCCACACTATCTGTGGGTTCTCTTTACTTTGTGTCGGTTTTATCTCCTCTCCCCCCTTCTCCCCTTTCTCTTCTCTGTTTTTGCCTTTACGACTTATCCAGACTCCAAGGCTTTTATTTATTTATTTGACAGAGAGACACAGCGAGAGAGGGAACACAAGCAGGGGGAGTGGAGAGGGAGAAGCAGGCCTCCCGCCGAACAGGGAGCCCCATGCGGGGCTCGATCCGAGGACGCTGGGATCGTGACCTGAGCCGAAGGCAGATGCTTAACGACTGAACCACCCAGGCTATCTCCCTCTTATATAAATAAACAATTAACAATTGAAATATCTCTTGTTAATTTCAAAAAGACAGGTGTACATCCTCACTTTCCCCCCAACCACTCCCCAAGGAAAGATCAGACTCCCTGAATCCTTCCCCCTTTACTCCCCTGGAAGCCAGTCTGCACTGTAAGTGGTGCTCAGATAATTTGCAGGTTTTGGTGGGAGGTGCAGGACTGAGGTTGTCTCAGATTGCAGGAAGCAAGGTGGACAAGAACAGTGGGGGCCTCACCCCACTTAGGATGGTAGATGTGTCAGCTCTTATCTCTATTTCCTTTCAAACTTCCCACCGAACTGAACTGTAGGCTTGCCAGTTACTCTAATTATTGAATTTATTCAAGTAAACATTCCTCCTGAGGACATGCAGGCTGAGCTCATTCAAGGAAGGGGACAATCTCACATTTAGCAAGGTACTTTCCTCTCCTTTGGAGCAGAGATGCTTGACCTTACTTGCATTTTGGTAGGCATTTAAATGCATAACAGGTTTTATACCTACTGTGCTTTTGGATTAGTGAGTCTCCATTATTATTTATTATGGATCTCTTTATTTATTTATTTGGTTTCTTAAATTTTCCATGTTGTCACTTGAGGACAATGTATGAAGCTATATTTTAGTGTTCTTCTAGATTCCCAGGGAAGGGCTCCAGAAACTATGTAATATATATATATATATATATATATATATATACAGATACAACAGTGTCCTCTCTTGTTTTCAAAACTCAATGATCTTATGAGATCTGCTCCTCCAATCTCAATGTATATTGTGTCTTCTTGCCTTCTTAGGCTCCAAACACTTACTATTATTTCATTTTGTGGGACAAAAAAAAGCTGTGTATAGTTTTTTTTTAAAGATTGTATTTATTTATTTGAGAGAGAGAGAACACATGAGAGGGGGGAGGGTCAGAGGGAGAAGCAGAGCAGGGAGCCCGATGCGGGACTCGATCCCAGGACTCCAGGATCATGACCTGAGCCGAAGGCAGTCGCTTAACCACCTGAGTCACCCAGGCGCCCAAAGCTGCATATAGTTTTAAAGACTTTGTTCATGCTGTCCCAGAGGCTTGAGCCATTATAGGATCCTATCTTCTCCAAACACACACACACAGAAGGCAGGAAGCAGGGAAAGAAAAAGAGGAGGAAAGAAAAAGGAAGGAAGGAAGGAAGGAAGGAAGGAAGGAAGGAAGGAAGGAAG
>NW_027397099.1:9988015-10018247 GCF_003265705.2 Callorhinus ursinus
AAGGAAGGAAGGAAGGAAGGAAGGAAGGAAGGAAGGAAGGAAGGAAGGAAGGAAGGAAGGAAGGAGGAAGGAAGGAAGGAAAAAGGCAAGCATAGGAATGGAATAAAGTTCCCTACCTCAAAACAAGAAATTCAAAATATCTTTATAAAACACAAAAGCAACAAAATACTTTATTTTGGGAAGGCAATAGTGTAGCTATATAAATCTCCACACTTTCAGACATTTCAATAATGCAGAGTTTTATTTATATCCATTATGAATTTAAAATAGTTCTGAATTTTTTACATTGATTTGATCCTTTATTTATGGTGATCACTTCACCATAACAATCATTTTCTCTTTTCATTCATTTATCTATTCTATAAAAAGATATTTTACACTTTATCATGTGCTACTCATGTTTCACAGCTATTTTGATAACTTTAGCTAATAACAAAACAATCTGGTAGCAAATTTGGGGAGAATAAGGCCAGAGACCAGTTTAGATTCCTTTCAGGCTAAATGAGGATGGCTGACACACAGCAAGGCATTTATTGAAAATATGATATATCATAGGGCTCAAATAAAATATTTGTTGGCCAAATAGTCATCACCACTTACCTGTTACTATAGATGAATAAACGTATTTATTGGTTTGCAGTAAAGCAATGCCTACAATTTTATTTTAAAATAAAATTGAAACATTTTGCCAGCAAAGTAGAAAACAAAACACAAATAAAAATACCACTTTCAAACATTTATACGTGGGAAGAGAGAGTCGTGGGGATTGCCCTGTAAGGACAAGGCTTTGCTAAGAGATGCGCAGCTATTAAATATAGCGCTGCAATTGTGTGAAAATATTTTCACTTTGAGAAATAGATGAGTAGGTTTGTGGCATACAGAGAAACAGCTCTTTTTTGTTTCTTATAAAGAAATTGTACCGCTGATGCTCTTTCCCCTTGCCGTCTGCCTCTGAAAGCCCCTTATCCTCTTCTGATAGACAGACAAATTGAATTACCAAACAAGCTTTTTTTTTTTTTTTTTAAACCTAGGCACCAATAACCTGTATCATCAAAACACTGTCTGGCCACTGCCATCTTGTGGGCAGGATGTTATCATGCAGGTCCTCTTCTGGCCAAATCAAGGACACAAAGTATCTTCCCAGGAATGAGAAAAACTGCAAGCCAAAAGACAGTCAAAAGGAATTATGGAGGCCCCTTATGCTGACCTACTGAGTGAAATCAACAGTTCAAGTATATATATACTTACAGAGTGAGCATTTTGAGTATATATACGTATGTATGTACGTACATATATATATATGCTCATATACATTCATATACATTATGCATATAGTATATATATGTGTTCATATATATATATATCGCTTTTTAATTAAGTATCAAATATTATCACAGATTTAAAAAATAACATAAATAGCACAGTCCCTTGTATATTAAATTCATCATAAACCCTATAATATGAGAATATAACATAGTATCATGTTATTTTTACAATTTTGGGAAGCTAAACACCCAGATGCTGCTTATGGTTTGATAAGGGTAATAAGATTGTTGCTGACTGCTGTTTTTCATACTTACAACTGCCTCACCACCTCTCACTTTAGCTGTATCCCCACTATTTTATTTTCTCTATCCATTCTACCCCTGCTTCAACCTATGTGTAAATTCAGGAGTTTAGACTTAACTGTCAATATCTTGCCTGCAGGAAAAATTTCCTGGTTCCCTTTGCCAACTGACAGACATTTTGGAATTTAAAATATTTCATATAACCTTGACCACATTCTTGCGGCTGGCATACCCATCACACTTACAATACTCTAGGGCAAAGTGTCTTAATGGTGACGGTGACATTTTGGGTGAGGTAAGTTTTTGTAGTAGTGGTGGTAGTGGTAGTAATAACAGGCTGTCCTGTGCTCTGTGGGATGTGTGGCAGCTTCCCAATGTTCTTCCCACTGGATGCCGATAATATGTCCATCCTTATCTCCAGCATGACAACCAAAAAGTGTCATTGGGTTCTGCCATATGCCTTGGGGGAGAGGGAAGCTCAACCATCCAGTTAAGAACTCCTTTTGAGAACTGAACTTCTGGCTGTTTTCTTACCAAATCCTGTAGTTTCCCTTTATCTTTCCAATCTCTCCATGCCTTTTTGCTTCCATCTTTTCTCTCACCTTCAATGTAGAAACACTTGAAATTCTTGTAGACCCATAAATGCCTGTAGTTCTTTTTACAACACTTAATCTTTGATGATATATTCTTGGAATATTTTTCATCTCTCTTATTAAACAATAGCTTTCTTATGAGCTGAAAGGGACTTTCTCTTTCTTTTTTTTCTCTAAAATAACATTTCCCAAACTGTTCCATGGAGCACTGGCACTAGCCATTTGATATTCACAAATTTGTTGTGTGTACATGTTACATGCTTGCACTCGTGTGTATAAAAATTTTTATAGTCAAAAATGGAAAAGTGATAAACCATATCCTTAACAGGGATGTTCACAATTTGCATTAACATACTAAGGGCTGTAGAAATCTTTTAGTTAATATAACTGTTTAACACAGTGTTTTCTCCCTCAAATATATTTGATACGTCCATGAAAAAAACATTTCAATTCAGTCCTGTTCCTCTTTGCCTCTGAAAAGTCACCAGTGATTTTTCATTTAGGATCATATTAATTTATGTTGGGTGACAGAGCAATGCATCCCAGAACAAAGAGGCAGTTCCACTGATATTGGTCACTTATAATGCAAGACTAGTTTTGAACTGTGGTTTCAGGGAACAGAGAAGATTATGGAATCAGAGATGAAGTGGGAAAGAGAAGAGCTACGATATGAAATGACTGAAGAACTTTGTTCACAATGTGAGAAAGAAGAAATTTCTAGGTCCTAGTGTGGTGGGAAAAGGACTGGGGTTGGTGCCTAGATAACTTGTTTATAATTAAAACTCTGGCTAAATATGGGTTAATATTACAAAAACACTACTTTTATCAGAGAGTTACACCCAAAAGAGAGTTACATGAAGAGGCTGAGTGGTTCACTCTTACTTTTTTTTAAATTGTTTGACAGCAAAGGTGACCCTGGGATGGTTGAGATGGGGGTATAGTTTGCCCAAGTGATTCTGTACTTCATCTCGATTGGGTTTTCAGTCTTCATGAAACACTGCGTGAGTATATATTGCACATGTAGAGGCTAACTATTTACAATAAATAAGGTCTATTTTGGGAAGATATTTGAGAGGGGCTGTGGATGGAGGGAGTCATCAAGGATGTGGTACTTGCAGGTCCTGGGTCATTAAGAACCAGACAGAAGATACCAGGCAAACTTGGGAAGCAGCTACTTTTGTCTTCTGTGGTCCTATCTCTCCATTCAGTTGTGCAACCTTTATTTCTTATCAAAATTTGTTCTGCAAAAGGTGTGTTTAGCTAATAACATTAAAGTAGAAGTCAGGGGCACTTCTTTTTTTTTTTTAAAGATTTTATTTATTTATTCATAAGAGGCAGAGGCAGAGGGAGAAGCAGGCTTCCCGCTGAGCAGGGAGCCCGATGTGGGACTCGATCCCAGGACCCTGGGATCATGACCTGAGCCGAAGGCGGATGATGAACCATCTGAGCCACCCAGGCGCCCCAGGGGCACTTCTTAAGTCAGATTAAGACTAAAAGTTTTAAGCTGTAGAGGAAAAAAGATCACATCTGATGGATTCTCAAAGGAAACAGCTTTGAGGCAAGAAAATTTTCTACCTGCTCAGACTAATAGTTATAGCACAGGAAGGGAATGTCTATATATTCTGTTTGTTTTAGATGCAACCCTTGTCTCTATTTCCATCCAGGGATTTAGAAAATAGGACACAATACATCTATGGTGTCACATGCAATTAGTACCCTGGTGAATTGCTAATGAGGCAATTCCAGCTCCAAAGAGGCATTCTAAATAAACCACAAATACATCACATCTTCACAGATTATTCTTATGAATTAATAAATACATACACATGCCCACAAAAATGAAAATGAATTTTGAAAACCAGCCCTGAACAGCTACCATGTGCAAAAGCAGGTTAGGTGTTAAGGATGAGGCGAGCAGGACATCTCATGGTCCTAGTAATCACGGAGTTCTTTAGCATGGGGTCAGATATAGGACACTGCACTGTAATATTGAAATAAAGAGAAAACGAGCCTTCTTTTAGACAGACAGACTCAAAATTGGGGATAGGACAATTAGGATCAGAAGGGTGAGTATTCAGTTCTCAAAGATGGGTCAAGCTGGTATTTGAAGTAGTACTAAAATAAATAAATAAAAGGGGCAAAGATATTTCAGATAAACCAAATAGTTGGAACAAAGCAGGCAGGTAGAAAAGAAGTTTGAGGAAAAAAGAGAACTCTTCTGTGAGGCCCCAAAATGCTAAAGGTTATTACATAAAAGGTAGTGCTAGAGAGAAAGTTTTGGCCTTAAAATAATTTTAAAGAAAATTTTACACTTTAGTTAAAGGGTGGTCCATAGACTTGTGTAACTGATTATAAATGTAGGTTCCAAAGTGAGCCAGTTACAATATAAGAAAAAGGGAAATCACATATTATTACATTTTTAAGTTTCAATATTGAAAGTCCCTTTGGTTCACATCTCATTTCAGAGCTTCATCAAATTAGATGGACAAGTAAAACTTAGAACAGTGCTGTCCAATAAAAATATGTGAGACAATAATGTGGATCATACATGTAATTTTAATTACTATAGTAGCCTCATTAAACAAGTAAAAAAAGATGAAATTTAACAGTGAATTTCATCAATAAAATATATCAAAATATGATTTTTCTACCTTAGAGATAAGATCATTAATGAAATATTTTACATTACTTTTTTTAAGTAAGACATTGAGATCCACTGTATATTTTACACTAATAGCACAACTCAGTTTGAGCTGGCCACATTTTTTTTTCATTTTTTTAGTTTATTTTAGAGAACATGCACCAGCGGGGGTCGGGGGGCAGGCAGAGAGCAAGAGAGAGAATCTTAAGCAGGCTTCATGCCTGGTCTGGAACCTGACATGGGGCTCGATCTACTACCCTGAGATCATGACCTGAGGTGAAATCAAGAGTTGGACGCTTAACCATCTGAGTCACCCAGGAGCCCCAAGCTGGCCACATTTTATTTATTTTTTTTTCTAAAGATTTTATTTATTTGAGAGACAGAGAGAGCAAGCACAGGAGCAGGGAGTGGGGAGAGGCTGAGGGAGAGGGAGAAGCAGACTCCACACTGAGTAGGGAGCCTGATACAGAGCTTGATCCCAGGACCCTGAGATCATGACCCCAGCCCAAGACAGACGCTTAACTGACTGAGCCACCCAGGTGCCTGGAGCTGGCCACCTTTTAAATACTCAATAGCTACATATGGTTATTGATTGCCCTATTGGATGGCACTTTCTCCTGCTAGTAAAAGAAAAGTGATCAAAAGTCATTGTTAACTATGATGTTGGTCACACTCATAGTTTCCCTTTATACATTTAAATGAAGTTTCTCTCTCTTCTAGTCCATTACATTCTATTCCTTGAGTGCGGAAAGTTTTGCCACGATTGTTGAATTTTTTCAATGCTTTTTCTATACCTATTGACTGGAAAGTCCTTCATTCTTTTTCTCCCTTAAATGTTTGGTGAAATTCAGCAGTGAGTTATCAAAATATGAGTAATAAATTTTACCACCTTTCTCTATATTAGAAAAATGTTTGGGTAAGAATAGTACTATTGGGGCGCCTGGGTGGCTCAGATGGTTAAGCGTCTGCTTTCGGCTCAGGTCATGATCCCAGGGTCCTGGGATCGAGTCCCGCATCGGGCTCCCTGCTCCTTGGGAGCCTGCTTCTCCCTCTGCCTCTCTCTCTCTCTCTCTCTCTCTCTCTCTCTCTCTCTCTCTCTCTCTGTCTCTCATGAATAAATAAATAAAATCTTAAAAAAAATGAATAGTACTATTGGTTCCATAAATATTTGGCATGGATAGCATATAAATCTAATCTGGGACTGGAGTTTTCTTTGTGAAGATTTTAAGTAGAAATTCAAGTTGTTTAATACTAATATTATCCCTTTCATCTTGTATTAGTTTTGGTAAATAATGTTTTCAGAGAATGCATTCATTTTTAGTCTCTGGCAGTAATAGCTATGGTTTGTTCTTTGTACCCGGCACCAGATGCTTCCCATTTACTTCCCATAGCCAATTCCCTTCTTTTGAGATCCTCTATCCATCAATATCCTCAGACTCAACCACCTTGGACCAAGCCCATCAAAGGCTCTGTTGGCAATGTCATTGGAACCATTTGCAACCTAATTAATCTATCTTTGTGGTGCCTCAAAACAGCATACACACTGCCTTAATTGCTACAACCTCACACCCACTGGGGACCACAAACAGAGAATAAGCAGACTCTGATGCACCCTGCAACTCCTATATTAGCATCATTTACTGCAAGATTAATGAGAGAAGCTGAGAAAGCCAGAACTCTGGAATAAAACCATAGGTTAGGGTTTTAGAAAATTTCCCATGCCACCTAACAACTACTTAACTCTTAATATCATAGTCTTTTGGATAATAACCAGGGCTTTTATTTTTTCATTACACACTTTAGACACATTACTTAGTCTCAATGAACTTTACAGATATGAAGCCTGAAAATGATGTTGTTTTAAAAGACACCTCAAAGTTGAAACTAATGTTTCTTTAAATGTTTAAAATGAAATTTTATATGGAATAATCAATTTCACAAAACCTTTTTTGGAAACAAATTCCTTTGCTGAAGATATTAGTTATTATATTTAATATTTCTGAAGTACTGAGTCTGAGAGAAAGAATGTTTAGGGCCTAAACATTCTTAAAATAACCATAGTAACAAATGCATGGCAAAGAAGAAAATTATTAACCACCTAGTAAATTCAACCAAAAAACACATACAAACAAATCAACAACAACAAAAACCCCACCAAAGTCAACAATAAAATCATTGAGTGCTTGACTTTGAATCCAGGTTCCTTGAATGTGAAACATTGTCATTTCAACATTTCAATCTTGTTAAACATATGGCTTACTTATATATAATAATTATGGTATATATATAATATTATATGTTATACATATTGTCATATACTATATAAAACAATTAGATGTATGTTTCAATTATTCCATTTATCAAGAAACAGATATTTGTATTACACAACAATGTACAAACACATTCCTTGAAATAAAATAATCCCTTATTATAGCATGATTCAGTTTTGCTTGTGAAAATTTCACTGACTTTTAAAATAGCATATAGGGGTGCCTGAGTGGCTCTTTCATTAGGTGTCTGCCTTCAGCTCAGGTCATGATCCCAGGGTCCTGGGATCGAGTCCCACTTCGGGCTCCCTGCTCGGCGGGAAGCCTGCTTCTCCCTCTCCCACTCCACTTGCCTGTGTTCCTTCTCTCGCTGTGTCTCTCTCTGTCAAATAAATAAAATATTTAAAATAGATAAAATAGCATATATATGAAATAAAATCAAATTCACATATAGACTGTGGTTTCCTCATGCAGTTTGAAGAACATGGATCTGATGTTTGGAGCCATGGGTGGAACCGATAACTTAGGGTCAGATCCCTGATGTTGAGTAGGGCAGAGGTAAAGGACTCTTGGCCTAATTCAATCCCTACATCTTTATAAGGATCATATGGAGAGTGGATTCCAAGGTAATTTGAAACCATTGGGTCATTCAAAGTAGCCATTTGTTTTTAAACCCACTTGATTTCTCAAATGTACACAGAAATATATTACACCTCATTTATTATGAAAAGCACAAGATAACAGGATTTAAAAGATCCGAATCTGTACATAAGCTAACATGGTTCCAGTGGTAACTTTCAAGATGTTCATCACCTTTCCATTATATAATCATGATTCTATGATATATAATCTCTCTGAGAGATAAACTAATAAGTAGATTTTCAGTTCTTAAATTATGTGAGCAAGAGAGCAAATAATCAGATGTGATAAACCTTGTTGAAGTTCCAAGGTTTGTGGTGACAAAGCAAAGCACTTCAGAAGCCCATATGAGGAAATAAGCAGCTAGTATAAAAGAGTTTATATTATTTGAAATGCATGTGTGTGCAACACACATAAGCACACAAAGAATTACTAGTAAGCCAAGTATGTATGATGCTGAGCTTCATGGAGTTTGCATAGTAAGGAGAGAGAACAGAAAAACAAACAAATGGTTATAATTTTAGGTGCTTTAACAATATTAAGGCAGAAAGGGTAAAATTTTCTAAATTTTATTGACCTAAAAAGAGAGGTACCATGTGAACAGAAGAGTATATTTGAGCGGACGAGGTTGTACTAAAGATGTATTTTGAAAAAAAAAATAATGATATGTTTTAGAATAGGCAAGGAATTTCTTGTGACAGGAATCTAGAGGAAGGATTAAGACTTGGCAAGTAGCTTAATGTAACCATATAATAGGTCTGATGGGATACTGTATAAGGTGAGTATTCATACTGTGGTCAGAGTAAACCACTAAATGACTTCCTGCAGTGGAATGCTAGACTACTTCCTGCTATTATTTTAATTTTTTCTTCTCATTTAGAAAAATTAATTGAAGCATAATTGTCATACGATGTTACATTAGTTTCAGATGTACAACATAACAGTTCGACTGTTATATACTTTATGAAATGCTCACTGTGATAAATATGGTTACCCTCCAACACCACACAAAATTATCACAATATTATTGACTATATTCACTATGCTGTACTTTTCATCCTCAGGACTTATTAATTTTAAAACTGGAGGTTTGTACTCTTAATTTCCTCCACCTATGTTGTCTATCCTCCCATTCCCTCCCCTCTGGCAACCACCAGTTCGTTCTCTGTATTTATGAGTCTGTTTGTTTTGTTTTTTTTAGATTCCACATATAGGTGAAATTTTATGGTATTTGCCTTCCTTTGACTTATTTCACTTAGCATACCCTGTGGGAAAGGGATTTGAGGGAATAAAATGAGAGAGATTAAACCATTAGGTTGATTATTTCAGTGGTTTAGATAAGAAGTTATGTTTCTAAAACTGATCTCATATATAGTAGGACAGAGGGTAGTAAATATATATAAATTAAAATGATTCAGGTCACCTGAATAATTGGATAAAAGGTGAAAGTTAGATTATTAAAGATAGCAAACACTTCTACCTCTCTGCTAAAAGAGAATTCTAGGATGTTGCATGTGACTACAGGTGATACTCCAACATAAAAATCTTCTGCTAAACAAACACATTCTCTTTACATTACACCAAAAATTCCACAACAGCACTGTAAAAACTGTATTCTGGTGTCAGATTAGGAAGGAGATTTTCTCTCTCAGAGCTATATAATGTACAGAATTCAAGGCATTTTTTTCATCGAAGTTACTGACCTTTGCCATAAAATGTTTCAGGAAATAATCAGAACTCTAAAAAGAGAGAGTATTTTTTTAATGCAACATCTTCTAAGCACCGGCACAAAAATTATATGTCCCATATAATGTGGGTGTTCTGACAGTGCAGTCAAGTTAGATTAATTGTAATAAACAAAAATTGTCACTAAAGCTCTCAGCTTATGCCATCTAATATTGTGTGAATACATTTTATTTCCTAACATTATGAAACAGCCAAGAGTATAATAAATTACTTACCTAAGCCCTTTGAGGATTTTTGCATAATTTACCAAAACAAATTGATTTTAGCGGAAAAGCTTCTAATTTACATGGGTAGGAAGTGTTTTCCTTGGTGTGATGAATTTAATTTCAATTTCCCTGTTTGCATGAATTCACTCCAGTAATTCATCACTGTTAGATTAAACTACAACTATGTTTTACTTGAGTAGGTCCCTAGCATTCAATATATATGAATGAAAGTAAATTGCCTTTATAGTATGGTTATATAGTATATATAAGACATGATTGTTAAGGTATCTTTTTAATAGAATAATTGTTTTCAATGGTTAAACAATGACATGCATAGTTTTAGAATATGAGCAAAGTAGTTTTTTAGTCTTATCAAATTATAATTCAGATTTGTTTTGTTTTGGGTCTTGGTTTTTTAAAGGAGAAGGAGACACACACTTATAGGGTGCTGAAAATGCACCGACTTATGCCCTGGGTATTTTACATTCATCATATTATTTTCTTTTCTAACATCTCTATGAGGTAGGATATATTGGTCTCCTCTGGAATTAAAGTAAGGAAAAGAAAAACTCTTAACATCTCTTTGTAACATAGCTGGAAACTCACAGAGTCATGCCATCTCTCTGACTCGAGTTACATGGCCTCTCTTTTCTCATATAATATACTGAAGTGTTTGTCGCTTAAGTTCCATGGACTACTGTTATGCATATACATACATATATATGAATACACACTTATATAAATGTATGAGTGTCTATTTATATACACACCCATACCTCTTTTTCAGAGCAGAGTATTACTTAGATTTCACAGAACACACCTGGGGTATTACAGGCCTTGAACACATTCTTGTGACATATTATTTAAGACTGATGTTTTAAACTTTTATTCTAGCAAACACTAGCCATGTATTGCTAAAACAAACAAACAAATGAAACCAAAACAAAACCCTAAGAGGTTGCTTAAAATGAAGGGGGGGGAATCAGGGCGGGAGACGAACTATGAGAGACGATGGACTCTGAGAAACAAACTGAGGGTTCTGGAGGGGAGAGGGGTGGGGGGATGGGTTAGCCTGGTGATGGGTATTAGGTGTTATACACAAACAATGAATCATGGAACACTACATCAAAAACTAATGATGTAATGTATGGTGATTAACATAACATAATAAAAAAATTCTATGAGGAAAAAAAAGAAGTTGCTTAAAACAACGAACATCTGTTATCTTACATGGGGGCTTATGAGGGTCAGATTGTAGGAGTGGGTTAGCTGAGTGGTTCGGGTCTAGAGTCTCTCAGGAGATTTCAGGTAAGCTGTTGGCTGTAAGGCAGAGAATCTTAGGGCTTAACAGAGGCTGAAGAAATAACTGCCGAGCTCATTCATGTGGCTACTGTCAAGTCTCAGTTCTTCGCTGGCTTTTGGACAGAGAGCTCTGTTTCTTGCCATGTGTGCCTCTCCTGAGAAAACCTAAGTGTTCTCATGACATGGCAACTTGCTTTGCCCAGAGTGAGGGATCTAAGAGAGCTGGCTAGCAAGAGAAAGTCCAAGACGGAAACTGCAGTCATTTATAATCTAGTTGCACACATGATATACACATGCTGTTGGTCACACAGTCCAATTCTGGTACCACATGGGAGGAAACTATACAAAGATGTGAGCCCTGGGAAACAGACACGAGTGGGGCCATCCTGAAGGCTGGGTAGCACAAGGACCAGGCATATACATATCCACAGCGAAATTTAAATGTCACAGCTAACATAAAGTAGTCCATAGGAAGAAGGTCTGTCTCTTAAGCTGCCAAGGTCTTCAGTGGTTTAGAAATAAAGTTGCTCTCTCAATATGCATGATCTGGACAATTAAACATAATGTCATAAGCAAAATGGGCAGCAATACATAATGTTAACTGTGGGACAGAGTCTTGTGGCCCAGAAAGATCTAAGTTTTCCAGAGGCTATGTTTGAAACACTTCATAAAATCTGGTCCATCTCTTTGATCACTTTGATAAGCAGAGAACATTTTACATAATGTTGGCCGTAATAAGACTTAGCTGTCAGAACAATTCCACCAGTATATCAGTGAAGAATGCTTTAGATTTCAGCTAACGTGAAACTTGGTTACAGTGGTTTAAACAACTCTTGGGAGGTAGGTGGCTGTTGGTTTGGGTTCAAATTTGGCTTCACTCCAAATCTCTTGATCTTTTCCCAAATCTCTATATCTTCATAATGTCTACCCCATCTATTCCAGCTGCAAATATCATTTCCAGATTCCCTGCTGACATTAGATTCACATGAGGTAGTGTAACACCAGCTACAACTTTTGATTTTACTAGGAAAGTAAAAAAGCTTTCTTAATGTCACAGCAGATTTCCAATTCTACCTCCTTTGCCAAGGTTAACAACAACGATGAAAAGTAATAAGGATAGCCATTACTATATGCTAGGCACTATTCTAAGCATACTCTATAATTGAATAATTCATTCAAATATCTACATTGCTATAACTATATGAGGTAGATACTCTGGTTGTCCATTCAACAGAAAGAAAAAGGAACTGAGGTCATTTCTTGCCCAAAGTTGTATAGCTAGTGAATGGGAGAGATAGGACTTAAACTGAAGACTTTGCTCTCAGAATACACACTATTAATCATAATACTAGAGAAATGTGTCACCACTCTCTGGCTGTACGGGGACGGGGGGGGGCGCTGTGCATATTTAGCTTTTCCAGCCGTTTAAGTGAAGGTATCAAGTAATAACAGGATTAAGGATTGGGAGTTAGGTCCCCACATCTGTATTGTCTGCTTCCAGTCATGAGTCTGTTAAGATTGTTTAAGGTTAGATTTCTTCATGATAAAATGGTGGCAAATGCATCCTTTACTTATTTTAGGTCATACAACATTATTTTTAGGGCAACTAAGAGCCGCAAAATCTTTTTGTTAATATCAGATGTAAATTATTCCAAGGTGCTATTCTGAAAAGAAAATAGAGTACAAGTGGTAAGCAAGAGATAATTATAATTCCTGAATTTCTCAACAAATTAAAATACATGTACTTCAAATTGCATCAGCTTTTGCGTTTTAAGTTCTATAACAATTGCTTTTTGGGGTCTGGTATTTCTCTCTGTATTGCCTTTTATCTCTGGTGTCAAGCATTTGGTGTCCACCTGGAAGTAACTGGACTAGTGAACCACAAAGCCTGATTTCCCTACAGAAGTCTTTCATCGTACATGCCAGCAGCAGGAGTCAACCACTTGCTGGGTTCTCATTCACCATTAGAATGCACGTCCCCCTCACTTCCAAAACAAGCATAGTGTCACCCTTACCCATTAAGAACTTATTGGGAGGCATCTTCAATATGTTCAAATATTGATTGAATAGCTCTCGATCTTATTATCAATTGTTGGGGCAAGAGAGAAATTATGCATTGACAGCATGAATCCAGTTATTGGAAGCTACACTTACATACGTGCTCACTGCTCTGTATTGTTCATCTTAGTATCTGTGTCCTGACATTGAACAGAAGGCCTTACTTTCCTGAAGGTGAATCATAGGGGCTGAGGTGTGATTAAATACTCAATGGGAGAGACCTAGAACCCACGAACAGTGACACTCCAATTATTACATTCATTCATATGTATTGCAGTATGCAGACAAATTCTTAGTGGCCTTCAACTAAATGAAGAACATTTAGTAAGCTCTGGTTTTATGCAGAATATTGCATTGCAGAAAGATATGAAATGTATTTCTAACTCTTTCTGGACCTCTGAGAATTGGGGCATTTGCCAAATCTTTCCTGGTCGATGGAATGAGAATGAGATTAAACAAACACTGAATGGGTACCCATCCAGTCAAAGATTTACTAAGCACCCCCTTCCCCAAGCCCTAGGTGCTTGGGATGCGATAAAAGATGATGCTTCTGTTCCAGAGTGGATTTCAGAGCCTAACAGAGGAGGCAAACACAATTAATACTGTCTGAAATGTCTTATGTGAGAGGAATTCCTGAACCAGACTCAACTCCAGCAGGAAAGACATCATGGGTTCTATCGCCTCCCATTGTACCCTCAGTTCCAAACATAAAGGCAGTTCTCAGTAAATATTTGTTGAATGGGAAGATTAATAAATGAATGAAAACAAGGAATGGAGAGCATATTATTGGGGTATAGATTAAAGACAATTTTTTAAAGTTTTTATTTATTTATTTGACAGAGACACAGCGAGAGAGGGAACACAAGCAGGGGGAGTGGGAGAGGGAGAAGCAGGCTTCCCACGGAGCAGGGAGCCCGATGCAGGGCTCCATCCCAGGACCCCGGGATCATGACCTGAGCCGAAGGCAGACGCTTAATGACTGAGCCACACAGGCGCCCCAGATTAGGGACATTTTTAAAAAGTATTTGGGGGCAGTCCAAGAAGGCTAGTAAAAGAAGAGTGATGGTTACTATGCCTTGATAGACAAGATGGAGCTACACAGGTGGAGAAGTAGGGGAAAAGCACGTGAGGCTGAGGGAATGCGTATGCCAAGGCACGCTGATGAGAGAGCTCCTTCCGGGTTCAAGAAATTGGTTCCATTCTGGAAATCAGAACTTCTTTCACAGCCTGAAAGTAATGGAACAGGTATTCCTATTATATAAAAGCATGAAAAAATAATTAAAAACAATTACTTACCTTAACTACTAAGAGAGGGGTTTATCTTTGTAAGAGGTTATGAACAGACCCCTTTTATCAGATTCACATAGGACGTAGCATTTCAGGATGTTCGTCTATGTTGAGGAAAAGGTTGGGTAAGTATGGATAGAATGGTTAGGAATGTTTTAAATTGTCATCAATGATTTAAAAAATTCAAGGTCAAAGCATATTTCTTTAGCCCTTGGCATGCGTAGAAAATCACTTTAATTCTGTTGAATATATTGCCCAATGAATATTTGAATAGTTCCCCAAAACAATACCTACTATAATCTTTATCAATAATATGTCTCAGACACTTAGCAATAAAGGTGTCACACAAAGGAACTTTAAATTGCTGATATTTATTAAATGCCTATTAAATTTCCATGGGACCGGGGGGAGGGGGTTGGACCATAAAAAGATGAATAACAGTAGGTTCAGAGTGGTAAAAAAAAAAAAAAAATCACAGTTTTGCAGTGGATGTGGAGGGGTTGAAGATAGCATTACAAAGCAAATTAATGGCAAAGTATTCTAATAACTGTTACACCACCCATAAGTGGATAGGGCTAAAGCAGTCATAAAGAAGGAGGCACAAATTATCTCTGAGGAAAACAGAGATGACTGTAGAAGTCAAGATATTTAAACTAGATGGAAAAGAGTAAAATGTCAAGAGGAAGAGAAGGGACAGAACATTCTCAATTAAAGACTACTGCACCCACACAGGGTAAAGGCAGAGGAATACGAATATTGAAGAAGAGTTAGTAGCATGGTTTGGGTGAACTACAGGGAACTGGAGAGGGAGCAGTAGAAGGCAGATACTATAGTTTGTAACATGCATCTGACTGGTGGTTTAGACACAGTAATTCTTGGAAATAGTTTAACAAGTTTCATCCCAGTCTTCGGTCTTTCAGTATTGCATGTGTCTTCTTGTTGTTAGTGTCTAGAAAGACATGAAACATTCACTTTTGCCAGTTTAAATCAATCATGTTTAGATTGGTACTCAGGGAGAGATGGTAAAGCAGCCTGATCTATTCCTCATAGTCACCTTCCAAAGAAGCCAGTTCACAAAGATGGAATATGCCGGCCACTGGAATCACTCATGTTAATTCACTCCAAGAAGAGTATTGTGTGATAATACTGAAAAGAAAATTGCAAAATAGCTAGTTTTTCTCATTCAGATCCCTAAACATGAAAAGGTTGGGAATAACTTTTTAGGCAAAAAGAACAACCTATAATAACTTAATCTGCACAAGACTTCTGCATAGACATATAATGAGATGGGTGCTTGCAGTATGCTGTGTTTATTTAGCTTTGGCCTTATAAAGCAACAATCATTTGCATATTTCTCTCAATTAAGTATTATACTGACATACTTAATTAAAACTATAAAGGGCACTGGCAATATTTCATTCTTTTAATGAAAGAGGAGACATATTATACAGTTCAAACTGTTTTTATATTTAATTTTCCTGACTTTTTTACTGCTCAAACTGTGTTCCTTCTATGAATGTTGTCAATTAGGATGAAAAGAAGGAAAATTAAAGTCGCTCTTGAAAATGCACTTGTGTTTGTTTGTGGAATCTGTGTACATTCAGAAAGTTGTGATTTGCATATTTCATGTATAATTAGGCCCAGGAAAAGTGAGCACTAGAAAAGCTAGGGCAGTTTCACACTCTACCGGTATCTTCTTTGTCATTTTGAGGGATTCATGTCTGAAGACATGGCCTCTTCTTCAAAAATGTTAGATTTACCTTTTTTTTCTCTGAAAAATACCGTAAGGATTCTTTTAATTTCTATCATATACATTTAAATATATTTAAGGACATATATTATGTGATGGTGCTGGGACAATGCGTGTTGGGATAACCATGGTATAAAAAAATGTACACTGGACTTGGTTCTGGAAACGAGTTGAATTCTTAGTCCTTCCATTATATTTATGAAAGCTTTCCATAAGTCATGCTTATGTCATCAATAAAATGGAAATAATGGCACATATTCCATTGACTTTATTTATCAAATGGAGAATGTCAACCGCTTAATGTACATGTTAGCACTTTGTAAACTGTTACACATCAAACAAATATAATAATATTTTTTGAGGTTCTACTCTCCTTAAATCAAAAAGACAAAATAAATTAATGACTTCTGGCCAAAAGAGACTTACAAGTCTAGTGGGAAAGACAAATATATGAGCCACCATAATTCAAATAGAATGGAATGGGTAATATATTAGAGAAATAAAGCAAGTGCATAAATATAGCAAACTTGCTTACAATTCATTTTGCTTTTGCAGTCGGACCTCGTTGGAATAAGACCACTGGAGACAGATTAGGACTAAAGGAAGTAAAATTTCATTCCAAAAGAAGAAATCAGGAAATTTTCACTTGAACCCAAGATTAAAGGAACAATAAGATTTTAATATTTCCAGAAAAGTAAATCTCTATCTGTATTATCTGACTACATTAGCAGCAAGTTTCTACATGGCTGCTTCTGTTTTTTGTCACCTCCTTTTTGAATTGCTGTGAATAGTCAACTGTAAACATTTTCAATGAGCTAAGAAAGAGGGATATTCTTAGATTCTGTGTGTGTGTGTGTGTGTTTCTCCCCTACTTCTAACCTTCTCTATTTCTTTCTCTACTTCTATCTTGCATCACACATACATACACGAATAATTTTTAAGGTCCAAATTCTCTATTTCAGAAGAGTGAGATGACATAATTATTGACTTATTGGTGACTTTAAA
The DNA here is from genome assembly GCF_003265705.2 of Callorhinus ursinus. Taxonomy (NCBI): domain Eukaryota; kingdom Metazoa; phylum Chordata; class Mammalia; order Carnivora; family Otariidae; genus Callorhinus; species Callorhinus ursinus. The sequence goes on from NW_027397099.1 coordinate 10,005,078, forward strand.
GCAACTTCTCAGTGTAACATATTCTGAGTGTCACATCTTTCAACTAATCAATACCTGCAAAAGATTTATTTTAATTGATTAACATCCATTCCCTTTTCCCTTTACTGGGCATATGTGGATGCACTTGTCAGGCTTTGTTGAATGAATTGAACTTTGGACTGTTGACCCATGTTGTTGCTTCCAAATGAGATTATATGACTCTATCCATCAACTTTAGCCCATAATGGTGCATTTAATGATATCATGGCATGTTGGCATATCCTTCAAATAAATAGTCCCAATGGGGACTACGGATGGTCTTTGACTGAAGTACAAGACAAAAAAAAAAAATGGTGCCCTCATCTATAATCTGAGGTCTAACACTGACTTAAGACACCCCATGCACAAAGAGAAGCAACAACATACAAAAGTCCAAGTGTGAGTGGTAATCTAACACACAAGATCAAGAACACTACCAATTGCTGAAACACATGTATAAATACTGAGGTAAACAATTGGGACAAACCTAATACACAAGTATCATGAAGAGGTTGAATTATCTGTAGCTTTCAACTGTAGTTTGAGGCTAACTGGACCATGTGCATTTGGAGTTGTACCTTGTCTGCTCTGAGTAACTGATGAACCATAATTGAAACAGCATGGGTTTTCAAGCAACCACAAATGGCTTTCAACAACACTGTGTCCAAGTTGCTCCAGATGTGGTGGTCAACCTGTCTAAATTCCCTAGAATTTGTTCTTATCCTCTTACCCAGAATATTTTTTAAAGATTTTATTTATTTATTTGACAGAGAGAGAGAGAGAAACCACAAGCAGGGGGAGCAGCAGACAGAGGGAGAAGCAGGTTCCTCAAGGAGCAGGGATCCCAATTCGGGGCTCCATCCCAGGACCCTGGGATCATAACCTGAGCCAAAGGCAGATGCTTAACTGGCTGAGCCACCCAGGCACCCCTTACCCAGAATATTTCTGCTTCATTCTCAGAAACAGAGTGAAGGTGAGGGTATCACAAATTCAAGGGAGAGAGTGTAACAAGTGGTGGTATTAGTGGTTGGAGGGGAAATGGGCTTCTTGGATCATCAGGATACCAGAAACAGTCACTGCGCAATTACTCTGAGCCAGGTCCTAGGCAAAGTGCTTTAAAGAAATAGCTCATTTAATACTCCCAGAAAATTCATGAAGGAGAGTCTCCTACTAATCTCATTTTATACATGAGCAAACTCAGGCTTTGAAACATCTTTCTCTAGTTAAGCAAGTAAGATTTTGTTGAAAGAGAATCAGAATCCAGAGCTATATTCTACAAGGAATCTATATGCTAGAATGCTATACAGTTGGCTATTTGTTTACTTGATAATTCTAAGGGTTTTGATCATAAAAAGTAGAAATAATTCTGGTGGGACATAGGCTTGTTGAGCTGCCTCACATTCCATTATCCAACCCCTGATTTCATAAAGTGCTACCTGTGTTCTTTGCCTTTGCTGGCATCCAGGGTTTCCAAACCATGTGCCAGGGTGCCCTGGAGCACTACAGAACTGCATAGAGGTTCTGCAGGACATGTTACACTTTTAAGCAGTTCTTGACATTTGTTAGATATCCTTTAATCTATAATTCTGGGGTAGTTCACAACTTAAACTCTGGATTATTTTATCTTCCTTTTTAAAAAAATTTGCACTGCTGTGCAGGATCAGGAAAGTCCCCAGGGGGAGAGTCAGGAAAATGGGTCCTGGAGGAGTGGGTGGGAATGTTTCCCAGTGAAGGAGAGGATATGGGATACACACACACACACACACACACACACACACACACACACACCCCTTTGATGACATCGTATCCTTGCAAAAATACCAACAAAAATCAATGTGGAATAGGTAATAAGAATGGTGGTATACAGTGTAATTCCAAGGCTTGAAAAAATGTGCAGCACACCTCCTATTAGTAACAAATTGTGGTTCGTTAAGGATGAAATTATAATGTTATATTTTCCTTTAATTTATATGCATTTTTAAAAATGATCACTGAGGGTGATCACTGGGTGGCTCAGTTGGTTAAGCGACTGCCTTCGGATCAGGTCATGATCCTGGAGTCCTGGGATTGAGTCCCACATCGGGTTCCTTGCTCAGTGGGAAGCCTGCTTCTCCCTATGACCCTCCCCCCTCTCGTGCTCTCTCTCTCTTTCTCTCATTCTTTCTCTCAAATAAGTAACTAAAATCTTTAAAAAAAATGATCACTGAGTTCTTAGGACATAAATACTTATTATACTGTTTGGCTCTAACTATGCAATAATGTGCATTATTAGCTATTTCTTTTTGCATAGGGGCACCATGCAAAGATTTCTGAGACAAGGGTGCTGAAACTGAAAAAGTGTGTCAACTTATAAATGACTGCTCTCCTGAGTTTCCTGAGGTAGATAAGCACACATTGAAACTCTGGGCCTCCTGTGTCAAGTTCTATTCATGCAGAATAGCTTCTGTTACTTTTAGGCTTAATTATAAATCCACAGGTCTTCATGAGTGTCCATCACAGGGCACCTGAAACAATTCATAAGTGCAGCGGAGTGCATTCCCTGTTGGATATACCTCGGCTGGTGGTAAGTGGCAGATGGGATATGTCCATACAAGTAAATTCCTGTTCCTTTCTGTCTTTCATGGACCACTTTGAGGGGCAGTTTTTCTTTCTTTTCTTTTTTTTAAGATTTTATTTATTTATTTATTTTGAGAGAGAGAATGAGAGAGAGAGAGAGCACGAGAGGGGGGAGGGTCAGAGGGAGAAGCAGACTCCCCGCTGGGCAGGGAGCCTGATGTGGGACTCGATCCCGGGACTCCGGGATCATGACCTGAGCCAAAGGCAGTCGCTTAACCAACTGAGCCACCCAGGCGCCCCGAGGGGCAGTTTTTCTTGTAGCTCTTCCCAACTTGCACAAGCCACATGAACACACCTACTAAGTGACCTGCTGGGTCTCCCAGAAGCTGTCGGTGAGGAAGTGGTCAGAATATAAAGCATGGCACTATGGAGCTTTATATCTTACTTTAATTAAGTTTCCTTTCTCATCACCACTACTGTTATATTTTCTCCAGTTTTGCTTTCTAGACGACCATCTCTAAGATAGCATCATTGCCCCCTCAACTAACCAAAGGGCCAATTTTCATGTGAATTAACTGACAGTCTTTAGATTATAGGTTCTCAAAACATTCAGGTCAGAAAAAGAGTTTGACTGTTTCCCCAACATTTCTTTGAGGAATGATTATCAAATATGATCTTTTATTAGCCTTTGGAATCTTTCCTAAAACACCCACTCTCTCATGGACTCATTGACAAATTTCAGTGACATCAAACTAAATACATTCTAAGATCTCTCCATTTTAGTTTCTTGGAAATCTTTACAATACAGTCACTATATGGTTATTTGTCTTACAGTTAATGCTTTAGAAAAATAATCTAATGGTTCACATTTCAAGTTACTTTATCCCTCTGATTTTGAAGGAATCGTTACATTTAATTTTGCCAATATTAGAGAAATTTGAATCCAAAAGGAAAGAATATAGCATTTGTTAAGCACAGTATTATAAATAAAGTAGTAGTTGGGGAAAATATAGCATTTGTTGAACTTTGTTTTCACACTGGTTACAAAGGGAGGCACGACAAGTATGCTAATACATTGATACTAAAAACTATTTTTTTTTTAAGATTTTATTTATTTGACAGAGAGAGACACAGCAAGAGAGGGAACACAAGCAGGGAGAGTGGGAGAGGGAGAAGCAGGCCTCCCACTGAGCAGGGAGCCCAATGCAGGGCTCGATTCCAGAACGCTGGGATCATAACCTGAGCCGAAGGCAGACGCTTAACGACTGAGCCACCCAGGTGCCCTGATACTCAAAAGTATTTTATGAAGTAGGTATTGAAGTCAGAGCTGATAAGTTGTACACTGCTTCAAAATTAGAAAATGAGAAATCTGGTTTTATACCCTGGTTTACCTGAGTATTCTAGACAAGGTGATAAAATGAGCACTTTTTGGAGTTGAAAAGTTACAAACTTTAAATTGTTAATAATCTGCTTACACAATGCTTTCTAATAATGAACTCCAAATGATGAATTAGCTCATTCATTATATGGGAGTTCAGTCTGCCACGCAAGGCAAAAAAAAGATCCAGATGCACTCTCCTTATTCATTACTCCTATTGAGTTTCTCCACACTGAGCATTCCCACTGACTTCTGAGGCACTGAACACAGAGAGCATTAAAAGGCCACAGTCTGATCTTGCTTTGCCCCCTGTTGTGCTAATCTGAACTCCCTTGAAGCTCCTGTGAATTCAATATGAGCTGAGTTCAACTTCTCCAGGAGAAGGAATGCACTGAGAATTTGGATCCCAGTCAATGGTGCATCTACTTAAAAGTTTGAAGTCAATATTTCTGAGCCTGAACTCTTCAATCTCCAGTCAATCTCTCTCTCTCTTTTTTTTTCTTCTTCATTCTAAACACCCTTCTAAACTTATGTGCAATTGCAACCGCATTTATCCCCAATTCTTTCAGAAATCGGTTTGGTTAATGATCCTGATTTAAACATCATTACTGCTAACAACCACTGATATTTTGCTCTTCACATTTCAGCTTTCACAAGTGTTTAAATGAAACATTTTGATCACCCAAATGACAATAAAAGTTCTCATTACAGGCATCAGTTGGATTCTCAGAATTTTGCACACTGATCTGTTGTGGACTCTAACACCAAAGTCATTAACACAGTGTTTAATAGTTCACCCTCTTTTGGTTGTCAAACTTGGTAGAAATGGAGTTTTTGATAGCATTCAATAAACTGATCCACATTCTTTTTAGTCATCAGATACATCCCACTGACCACCCTCAATGATGGGTATAAGCTCTCTAACATGATTCCTCTCTTGCATTATTTTTTTTCCTAACTATGAATCTTGTTTCTTTTTTTGGATTCTGGATATGGTGATATTAAGACAAAATAGATTAATTTATTCCATGGTTAATACATTGTTGTTCAGTAGTTATCATAAGGTATCATAAGCATGAAGCAACAACTCTATATACATGCATGTGTCATAATTATTATCATGCCTGCTGTTGTTCCTTTCATTCACTCATTCTGTCCCTCAAGCAGAGGCAGACATTGTGCAGGGCCTAACCAGCAGGAAGATGAAATGTTTTTATAACACAACTGCCTGAGAGGGAAAAAAAAAAAAAGACTGAATTTAAAACAAAATGAAACAAATAATAACCTACCCCCCGTCTTTACCTTGCAGAATTTCATCGACAAAAATGACCTACAGAATTTACAAGAAAAGTGATGTTATTGAAATTAGCGCTATATGTGTTGGGCTCTTTCAAACATAGATTTGCTCAAAAATGATCAACCTGGTTGTCAGACTATTGTGGAAGTAAGGTATTATGGATTGAATGTTTATGTTCCCCTGAAATCCATATGTTGAAACCCTAACCCTCCATGTGATGGTATTTGGAGGCAGGGCCCCTATGATGGGTTATTGTCCTTATAAGAGGAAGAGACCAGAGCTGTCTCTCCACCATGTTAGGACCCAGTGAGAAGACAACTGTCTGTAAACCAGGGAAAGGTCCATCATCAGATTCCATCAGACTGGTACCTTGATCTCAGTCTTATAGGCTTCAGAACTGAGATAAATAAATTTTTGTTATTCAAGACACCCAGTTTATGGCATTTTGTTACAGCAACCTAAGTCATAAAGGAATGAGGGGAAGAAAGCACAGAGTGGGTTCCTGGAGTCCTAAGACATTAATCATGATCCCCTGCTATTCTGAGGACTCGTTGAAGCTTCCAGCAACCTCAGGGGCAAGTGCATATTGCTTCCCAAACAGCAATATTAAGATATGGGTTCTAGACTGGAGCACCAGAATTGAGTCCAATTCTACAATTGTCTAGATCTATAAAATGGAGCAAGTTATTTGTTTCTGATCCTCAGTTTCTTCATCTATATAATGATGATCATAATAATTCCATAGGGTTGAGTATGAAATGAGATGCTACAATTAAAATCATTAATCTATTGAATGCAACATAGTTTGCATTCAGTAAATGTTAGCTTTTATTATTATTGTTTTTGTGAATCAGTTTATATTTATATCAAATTTTCTCTGTATTTTTGGTCTCCTTTTCTCTTGCTCTAGTTTCCTTCTTTCCTGTGAGTCCAACATACAGAATTGTTCAGGGAAAAATCCTTTTTGTTAAGTTTACCATGTCCCATATTGAGTATTCCTATTAGGCAGATTTTTTGTATACAAGTTACCCCATAGGCTATTGACCTATATGCCCAACCTAAAAATCACTGCCTTAGTTATATTATAAAATATGACCCACTGAATTAAATCCATGATGGCAGAGCCACATAGCACACACAGACAAAAAAATACTGTGTTCTATATACAAGGTATTGCCTGATGATTTCTCTTAGGAGATGTAACCAGAAGTTAGAACATCACAGATACCTCTCTAGTGCAATCATCAATCTTGTTTGTGACAAATATAACCATAGCTGATTTTCAACACACTGATTATAGTAATGAGAAGAAGTTACACTATCTTTTCCCAGTATTTTTTGTCAGACCTAACTTAAAGAAATCTGTGTTAAGAAACAAGAACTCTAGGGCAGAGCCTTGATGTTCTCTGAAAAGGGAACCATGGAGAGCATTAATGGTTTAGGAGGAGGAAATAGTAACAAAGATGAAGGTTACTCTTTACAAATAAAACCAAACAAACAAACAAAAAAAAAAACATAACAGATAAGACTAGAGCACAGACCCAGCCGGCCTTTATTTAAAAAGCAGAGACCATCTATCAATCAATGGCTGTCCTGAGACCAGATCAGTACCAAGAAAAATGCTTGTTTGTGGGAAAGACAAAGACTATGCGTTGGTGTTTTTATGTACGTGTGTTGCAGGAGTGCTGACAACACTAACTCGGTCTTTGACTCTCCGTCGTGCCCCTGCCTCAGCAAGGACCGCCCTCAGCGCCCTGCACTCGAGGCCCCGTGGAGGTTAATGTGCGCCCTGCCGGGCATGCGGGAGGGCTTGTTTGGATCCTCCCTGAAGCGGGGCACAGAAGTCTCCACTTCCGGTAACTAGTAGGGACAGCCAGAGCACAGAAGGCCTCACTTTAAATAACTGGTAGAGGGCCCCCGGTTCACAGATGGTGCCACTTTAGAGAACTACTCGGTGACCTCATCACCAAGCGCCTCGTTCTGTAAATGCGGCGGGGAGAGAGGGCGACGGTCGGGGCTTGTCAGAGGACGCAGACCGGAAATAGCCTTGCGAGCCTCGTGTCGCCAGTCCGCTTGATTACCGACAGTAAGTTATCCTGAGGGAGACTGTGTGAATGGTGTGGGGAGCCTTGTGTCGTTTCTCAGTCTCAAAGTGACGTCACAATGTGGAGGATACTTTACTGAGCCTCTTCCACCTTCTAACATGTGCGTTTAAAAAAGACACAAAGGGGTAAAGAGGGACATTTTGCCTCTGGTGCTATCCTTAGGAAACTACCAGAGAGCTCAGTTGCTTTAGTCCTGTATTTGTTTTGGTACCTGTGAAATCATTTTTTTTTTTTTTTAAGATTTTATTTATTTGACAGAGAGACAGCGAGAGAGGGAACACAAGCAGGGGGAGTGGGAGAGGGAGAAGCAGGCTTCCCGCGGAGCAGGGAGCCCAATGCGGGGCTCGATCCCAGGACTCTGGGATCATGACCCGAGCTGAAGGCAGACGCTTAACGACTGAGCCACCCAGGCGCCCCGGTACCTGTGAAATCATTTTTTTTAAAGATGGAAAAGCTAATATCTAGGGACTAGACTGAAAATGACCATCTTTATACAATAAATAAGCCATGTACTTTATACATAAAGTACAGCATGGTGACTATAGTTAATACTATGTTGTATATTTGAAAATTAATAAGAGTAGATCTTAAAACATTCTCGTGACAAGAAAAAAATGTGTAACTATGTTTAGTGGTGGATATTAACCACACTTATTGTAATGATCGTTTTGCAGTATATACAAAGGTTGAATCATATTGTACACCTGAAACCAATATATTACATGTCAGTTTTACCTCAAGTAAATAAAAAACAAAGGCATGGGCTAAAATCTAATACCTCTATTAAATAATACTAATTTTGCTTAAATGCTGAAGAAAGTGAGCATCAATATTATTATATATTTATTTTTCATATTGTCTGATTTATTTTTTATGTCTATATCAAATATTTTGTGTTTACAAATATCAAATAACCATGGAGATAGAAGAGTAAGGCATTATTTTGTAATTCAAGTCACCAATGATCTTATGAGGAAGGTAGATTTGCAATGATTTAAGATAATTTGATGAATAGATGGGATAATTTGGGGTCATGGAGCAAAGATAGCCTCTCCTGTCTGAGATCTTAAGTATCAGTGACAAGGTTGCATAGATTTTCCCCCCCAAAACAATGGTGTTAGTGCGTTTGTTTCCTGTACCACGCTTGGTTCTGGTTCAATCACATGAGTTTGGTTGGCCAAAATGAAAGTTCCTAGTAATCACTTCAAGAATGAGTAAATAACCAAAATAGAATTATTACTTTAGCACTTTGAATACATGGATATGAGAGGTGGGAGATATGTTTTTCCTGCCTTGGACTGTTAAGTAGATAGGTATTGAAATTGGGGTTGACAGTGGCCATCTCAGTGAAATATATAAGGATTTTGTTTGAGGGTGTGAAAATTAGAGCTCCATAGAAGTATGTAAAGGAGAGAGAGGCAGAAAGAGGCAGCTGGGGAGAAAGAAGTTTCTCACACACCAAATCTGATTGGATACAAACTCATAGTGGCTCCATTTTCCTAGGAAACTGAGCTGAGCCTATAGACTTGAATTACTAGAGTTCTGGCTAGTATAACATTTGCTATATTATCATTAAATTATAGACTATTTGAATTTCACTAGTTTTCCAATAGTATCATTTTCTATCCCAGGATCCAATCCAGAACACCATATTGCATTTATTGAGCTTGTAAAGAACACTATAGACTATGTCAAAATCCTTCAGGGGCAAAATATCATAGTCAAATTATTATTCTTAATCCTGCTTTTCTTCAAGATTTTGGGTTCCTTTTTTGTTTTTTAATTTTTATTTTTTAAAGGTTTTATTTATTTATTTGATAGCGAGAGACACAGTGAGAGAGGGAACACAAGCAGGGGGAGTGGGAGTGTTTTGTTTTTGTTTTAAGTATCTTATTTATTTGACAGAGAGAGACAATGAGAGAGGGAACGCAAGCAGGGGGAACTGCAGGAAGAGGGAGAAGCAGGCTTCCCGCAGAGCAGGGAGCCCGATGGGGGACTCGATCCCAGGACCCTGGGATCATGACCTGAGCTGAAGGCAGACGCTTAACGAATGAGCCACGCAGGTGCCCCGAGATCTTGGGTTCCTTTTAATCACAGCAACATGAGATTTCACTGACAAATTCTTTGATGCTGTTTATCAAAGTTATAAGCAAACATGTTAAATTTCAAAATAAAACCAAGCAATTATTTCAAATCTGTTCATTTGCTAACGATCTGTTAGTATAAACAATTAAAATCTGTTCCTTGTTAGAAATACTTCTTTGAACAGTTAACATCACATTATCAAGCATGAAATAGTGGGAGAAACCACTTCTTCAAACTTTACTTCTCATAGAACTCCATAACTCAGATCTTAACATAGGATTGGATTTAAATTTGTAGCCATTAGGGCATGTCTCCCCTTTATATTAGGGTTTTAATTGAATATTTGTCACTAAGGAAACTGATTTGCATTTTAATGAGAAAAATCACTATGGAAACTTTTGAAACATTTCACCTAGAGGTTGACAGCAAAGTCAAAGAAGTGAGTTCTTAAAAAAAAAAAAAGAGTTAAATCATATAAACTGGAATTATTTTATTTTTCAAATCAGATATTCTGTTGGGAATTAAGCCTATGTTTTCAGTTTTTTAAATATTGTAGAAGACTGACTTTTCCACTGAAATAAAGGTGATTAAAAAAAAAGGTGGATAGCTTATTCATATTTAAAACATGCATTGTATAGATTTTCTCTATTAGAACTATAAACTAAGAATCTGTCCTTTTTAAAAAAAATCTTTGTTCTACATAATTGCTCATGTCTTGGTTTTCTTATTTATATGTATTTCATTAAAAATCCAGGAGGATTCCTGATGGGTAAGTATGCATTTACATGAAACAATTTCTTTTTTTCTCTGTTTAGTAACATACAATTAAGTAAAAACAAAACAACCCAAACAACAACAATAAAAAACACATAATAAAGATAGTTACAAGTGAACCAAATACAAAGCTGTTGGGCAGTTTACTAAAAGAGATCTATACCACTTGAAAACATTGGGTTTTAAGATTTTACTATTTGCAGAAAAACAGTCATCAGTTTAAATGTAGAAACCAAAAATTATTTTACATAGCTAAAGCAACTTATTTTTAAAAGGCTCTTGGCTACTTAGGGAAGGGCGGAGCAAGATGGCGGAGGAATAGGAGACCTGGATTTCCTCTGGTCTCAGGAATTCAGCTGAATAGGGATCAAACCATTCTGAACACCTACGAACTCAACAGGAGACCGAAGAAGAGAGGAGCAACAACTCTCTGAACAGAGAAGCGACCACTTACTGGAAGGGAGGACGTGCGGAGAAGTGAATCCGAGGCGATATTCAGGAGGATAGACGGCGGGAGAGGGGCCCTCCGTCGGCCGCTTCTAGCAAGTGCTAGAGCCCCGGAGCACAAAATCGGAACATTTAGAAGCCGGCTCTGCTGAGGGACGTCGCTCCAGTGGCTAAGCGGGGGGTGGAACCCTCATGGGACAGTGTGGTCTCAGAACCCTCGGGGTCACAGAAAGACCGGGGGAGCCTGAGTGCGGCAGAGCTCCCAGGTATCAGAGCAGGGAAGCCGGCTGCAGAGACAGAGCCGAGGCGCGGGCTCTCAGCTCAGGGTGGCCATAAACTGTGATCTGCGGCCCAGTCGGGTCACTGCTCCTCCAGCAGGGACCGAACAAGCAGCAGAGCCGGGGAGACTCCCCTTCCTCCCCTGGGAGGAGCGGCGCAGGAGCGCACCACAGGGATCTGCTAGGTTTGAAGACTCAACACGGGGTCAGGTGCCAGAGATAGAAACGCTCTGTCAGAGGCCGGGTGAGCACGGAGTGCGGCCGGAGACCGGGGAGATGGGAGTGACTGCTTTTCTCTGGGGGCGCACTGAGGAGCGGGGCCCCGAGTTCTCAGCTCCGGGTGGAGATTGGGAGGCCACCATTTTTACCCTGGTCCTCCAAAGCTGTACCAAGAGCTTGCAGGGAACAAAAGCTCCTGAGAGCAAACCCGAGCAGCTTGCTTAGCCCGGACCGACAAGGGTGGGTCAATTCTGCCTCCAGCAAAGACATTTGGGAACCACGGCAACAGACCCCTCCCCCAGAAGATGAGCACGAACAGCCAGCAAGCCAAGACCAAGTTTACCGATCAAGGAGAATGAGAGAACTCCAGCGCTAGGGGAATACTGCACATGGAATTCATGGCTTTTTTTTACCATGATTCATTAGTTTTTCAAAGTTAATTTTTTTAACTGTATTTTTAATTTCTCTTTTTCCCTTTTCAACCAACATTTATCAATCCCTTTTTTTAAAAAAAACATTTTTTATTTTTCATTTTTAGAGTCATATTCTATCCCTTCATAGTAGTTACCCTTATTTTTGGCATATAAGTTGTTCTCTCTTTAAAATTTTGAGAGACAGTTTCTTCTAACAGATCAAAATATACCTCAAATCACTAGTGTATGGCTTTGTTCTAGTTTCCTGCCTGATCACATTCTCTCCATTTTTTTTTTTAATTTTCTTCTTTCTTTTTTCAAACAACTTCTTATCTTATCAATTCCTTTTATAAAATCTTTTATAATTTTCATCTTTATAGTCACCCTTCATCCCTTCATTGTATCAACCCTTATTTTGTACATATATAAGTCTTTCTTCCTTTAAAATTTTAGGAGACACTTTTTTCTAACAGACCAAAATACGCCCAAAATCTAGTGTGTGGCACTGATCTATGCAATAGCCTGATTATATTTGATCATATTCGGGTTTTGTTTTTTTTTTTTGTATTGTTCTGTTTTTGTTTTTTTCTTTTTCTTTTTTTTTTTTCTTTCTTTCTTTTCTCTTTCTTTTTTTCTTTCTTTCCCTTTCTTTTCCCCTGGTTTCAGGTCTTTTCTGATTCAGAATCATGACTTTAAAGATACTAGCTGGGCTTGAAAAAAGCGTAGAAGTTATTAGAGAAACCCTTTCTGGAGAAAGAAAAGAACTAAAATCTAACCAAGTCGAACTCAAAAAGACTATTAGTGAGGTGCAATAAAAAATGGGGGCACTAACTGCTAGGATAATTGAGGCAGAAGAGAGAATCAGCGATATAGAAGACCAAATGATGGAAAATAAAGAGGCTGAGTAAAAGAGAGAGAAACAACTACAGGATCACGATGGCAGAATTCGAGAGATAAGCAATACGATAAGATGAAACAACATTAGAATAATTGGGATCCCAGAAGAAGAAGAAAGAGAGAGAGGGGCAGAAGGCATATTGGAGCAAATAATAGCAGAGAACTTCGCTAATGCGGGGAAGGAAACAGGCATCAAAATCCAGGAGGCACAGAGAACCCCTCTCAAAATCAATAAAAATACGTCAACACCCCAACATCCAAGAGTAAAACTTACGAGTCTCAGAGACAAAGAGAAAATCCTAAAAGCAGCTCGGGAGAAGAGATATGTAACCTACAATGGTAGAAATATTACATTGGCAACAGACCTATCCACAGAGTCCTGGCAGGCCAGAAAGGACTGGCATGAGATCTTCAGAGCACTAAACGAGAAAAATATGCAGCCAAGAATATTATATCCAGCTAGGCTCTCATTGAAAATTGAAGGAGAGATAAAAAGCTTCCAGGACAAACAAAAACTAAAGGAATTTGCAAACATAAAACCAGCCCTCCAAGAAATATTGAAAGGGGTCCTCTAAGCAAAGAGAGAGCCTAAAAGCAGCATAGATCAGAAAGGAACACAGACAATATACAGTAACAGTCACCTTACAGGCAATACAATGGCACTAAATTCATACCTTTCAATAGTTACCCTGAATGTAAATGG